>NW_021680734.1:37446-59936 GCF_001412515.2 Diachasma alloeum
GTGTTAGGCGCAATGGCAATCGGACAAGGCCATGCAGCACTGAAGGAATTGACTGCGAGTGGTTTTTCTGTTCATTGCATGGATTTCAAAACGTGGCAACGCTACGAAGCTGAAATAAATGATGCAGTCGTACTTACTTCGAAGGAACAAATGAAGAAAAATGCTGCTGAAGAGAGGAAAATTGCGGAAGATTTAGGGACTGTCGTTGACGGTATTCCTACATGTGAGGGTGAGAGCGATGGCATGTGGGTCTGCCGATCTTATGGAAAAGGCGCAAAATCCCAGTCAGGTACGGCCGAAATCATCGGCGTTCGAAATAAAAAACCTCTTTTTGCCGACTATAGAGGAAAATACTGCTTAGTGTGTGCTCGGGCTAAAAAGAGGGGGGTTCCACCCGCCGAACATCGTTGCTGGGTAAATCATCCTGAACATAAGAGCGTTCTGAGTATGGAAAGTGACATCATCGTTGACGGATGCAAGAGAAGCGTTGAAGAGAATGGGTTGATGTATTCACGTTTAGTTTCTGATGGAGAGAGCAGTACATACTATAAAGTACGCTCGAATGATGTGTACAAAGGAAAACAGTTGATTCAAAGAGGACGTTGTATGAAGCATTTCTACAAAAATCAAAATAAAGCACTCCTAAGAATAGCTGAAACAGGAGTGGGCCATGACCAGGAGAAAAAAATTTGCGCAAATATCCTAAAAGACTCCGTCTATGCAATGAGGAGGGGTGTGTCTTGCGCTGCTAAACACTGGAGAACTCAAGATATTCCTGAAGAAGACAGGGTTTATAAATTGCAATCGGACATTATGAATACTCCTTATCATGTCCTCGGCCAACATGATAGATGTGATCCCTACTTTTGTGACGGACTCATCAAACCTGGGAAAACAAACCGAGTATCACTCTTCGAAAGGACTGGATTTATGAATTTAATAAATAAAGTATTTGAGAATTATCGGTGCCACGCCAAAGATTTACTCCTGGATTATACGACCAACGGCGTTGAGAACTTGCATTCTGTTCTATGCAAGTATATATACGGTAAACGTGTCAATGTCCAATTGAAAGGAATGTTAGAAGCACGACTTGGTATGACCGTAATTCAAGCCAGTACGGGCGAAGTTGTCTCAGGCGTGCTCAAGCACCTGGGGAAAACTGTTCCGAACGTCGTAACAAAACTGGAAAAAAACAGAAAGGCTAAAAATATTTTCAATCGTAAATACAGGAAAGATAGATCTTTCCACCATCGTACATCGACGGAAACCAACAACATGGAGATATCCGGTGATTATGGTATCAATCCGGTTGTTGACGACATATCAGAAGAAGAAAGAGCGATGCGTAAGGAAGCGCATTATGCTCAACTCTTGGAATGGCAGAGAACAAGAGACGATGTGTTAGTTAATTCAAGAAAGCATGAATTAGTTCGCTTCAACCTAGCTAGACGGCTTATTCTCAGTAGAGATTTTAAGAAGATTTGTAGTCGGCGAAGTAGCACCCCTTCAGGAGCGATTGTTAGTGCAATTCTATATCCAGGAAATCCAAAGGAGTCAACTCTTCAGCATGAGATTGATACTAAAGGACCTATTCTCAAGCAGGTAGGAGCTCAGGAAGAGATGGGAATATTTATTGACGGTGCTACTCCGTTCCTAGGAGCGAAACCTGATGGTTTGATTGGTGAGGATGGTATTGTTATCATTCACTGTCTGAAGAAGGAAAGTGGCATTACCAATTACACTGATTTCTTCACTACCAAAAATAGCGAAGTCCAAAGAATGTTCAACAAGACTCGCGATACTTTAAATACCACTCATGAGATCTACTATCATATTCAGGGATGTCTGAATATAACAGAAAGAAGATACTGCGCCTTTGTCGTAGGCAGTTCGACAATCAATCTTCAAATACAAGTCAAGCGAGATGAAAATTTTTTTTCTGAGGAAATGTTGCCGAATTTAAAAAAATTCTATGAGGAAGTAATGCTGGATGAAATTCTCGACAGTCGATTCGAGCGAGGTTTACCGCTTCGAGATAGTAAAGAATCACGTCAGAAAAACTCTCAATCCGAACCATCCTTCAGAAACTGATCTCTGTCAATCTCATCCTAATTGTCCGCCAAAGCCTCGAAGGAGCTCCTGCAAAGCACTGCCTAGTGACGATAATATTGTTACGAATAACTCCGATGGCCATCAAGTATCCAACCCACACGAGTTACAAATTCCTGATGGAGTAAAACTTACTAGGACGTCGACAACCTCGGCTGCACTACATGCAAGTTCCAGTATTGATAAATTCATTACGAATAGGAATGAGGCTTTGTTGGAGTTTGTCCCCGAATTCATTACAGAGAGAGAATTCTCTTTGATCAGAGATAATCAATGGTTGGAGGTATTCCATGTTGATCTCTTTGGGAGACTCATGATGGGTCACTCACGAGGATTATTTGAATATATTAGTCCGAGTTTACGTGAAAACGTTGATGCCATTAAACCTTTAGATCAGATTCGAAAGCATATTCAAATCTTGAATCGTAACGAGAACCATTGGGTATGTGCATACTACGACACTGATTGCATTCGTATCTATGACTCTTCTCTGTATACAAGGAATTTCATTCCTGCATATCAGGATTTCCTTGAACGTTTGTTCCCACACTTTTCCTTTGAAAGTGATCCAGTCATGTTTCCAGAAGTGGAGCTCCAAGAAAATGGTCAGGATTGCGGAGTGTACGCAATCGCATTTGCTGTCAGTCTTATGCATGGTATAGATCCTCTAATAGTTAGTTATGATCAAGAAAAAATGCGCCCGCATTTGGAACATTTGCTCAGGACTAGGATTATCAAACATTTTCCACTCAGATCGGATTGTATCGTTGAAATTCCTTCTCTGTCGGACGCTTTAGCTTTGGAACGTACAGAACTGCTTTCGCTGAGCCTTGACTTACTCAATCCATTCTCAACGTGATGATTGATATCAAAGTTGGTGTTTGGCAACTAGCATGAGGGTTTGAGAATGATTGTGTTACGCATGGTCACTTCAGGGTCTGTCTGAAAAATACAATAGTGTCTAAACGCCTACCAATGTTTCAGATTACCAATTTGCGCTGGACGCTCTCAGCCATGTTGTTCTAGCCAGACCAAGCCGCCTGACTAGGGTCTGTGATCGCTGCTGCCAACAAAACATCGCTTTGCAAGGAATCACAGCCGCCAGAACCGTTTTGCAAGAGTCACAGGCAGTTCCCAGTTGCATGAAGTGAATTTGATAGTTTCACGGAGAGAAATTTCTAAGTAAAAATTACGAGACTCGTAGTGCGCGAGCCAATTCGGAAAATTTACGTAACCATTTCAGAATTTTTCAAGCAATGCATATAAACATTACGGGAAATCCATAAAAAGTTATGTGACTTTGGATAAAAATTAGTCAACAGCTTCTCAAAATTGCCTCTGAGGAATAAAAAAATGGGTAATTTTTATGAAATTTCTCTCTCCGTGTACAAGAAATCTTTCCTCCAGTCGTGAAGGATACCTGTTAGATATCCTTTTTACTTCTGGTGTAGAATTCTTTGAAATAAAAGTTATGCCTTTCCAGTCGTAGGCAATATCCATTGGATATTGTTTTTACTTCTAGTGTAGGCCGTCTTGACAGTCGAGTTATAGACCTCCTCTGTCATTATTGTACAACAGAACTTGTCCAGAAATACATTGACATTTCCTGGTTTACGATGAAAAGCTAGTTTAGATGTACAGATCACAGATCTTGTCATTTTTCTGGCATGAAGTATTGCTAGTAGAAGTGTCAAGCCTCATAACATCTGGACATGTTCTTGTTCCGGCACAATTTCCAGAAGGGTACGCCATGTTGTAATATCTTCTGGCCTCTTCTGGTTTGAACTACTCCACTTTGCAGAGTTGAAGCAAAATTTATGGGAGTGTGTGCCTTGGTCTTTCAACACAAGATCAATTATTGTGGGAGATCGTAGCGTAGCATATTCGATTTCTTTTCTAAAGTGGAGAACAATTGTACTGGAATGATTACAAGTCTATCGTTTACATGAAATTTGTCATGAAAAGCAGTTTCTCTATCAATTGAATATCCTACGCTACCAAGTCAATGGCCTCCACGTGGCATCTCCTGGAAATACTAATAATCTCAGTAGCTAACAATTGACAGGAATTTTTCACTTTCAGATAACTTCCCGATAAGATTCCCTCGTTTGATGCTCATAAAATGTTCGAATCTTCCTACAATCTAATAATTTTACTCCATTTCGGGTTTCCACGCTTTTTACGATTCCTCTGAAAGACTGGATGTATCTGAAAGAATCCTCTGAAACATTGGATATTCAGTGGGATTTTCAATAGAAAAGATAAGTGATAATATTCCAGAATGTTCATGCTCAACGTTTCTAGTAATTGATCCAGATTTTTTGAGACCTTTTTTCATGTTTTTCCGATATTTTGCAGGGAGTTTCCACGGACATCCATCAAGGCGTTGTCAATACTTTCCAATTTTCCCCTGTGTTCTAGTGAACTATTTTCTCGCAAATTTTATACTGGAAAACATAGAAGACTGTTCCGTTAAGATTCTTACATAATTTCCTACAACTTTTTTAAGACTCTGTTGGAGAATATTGTATAGAAAGTTCTCCAGAGGATTCATCTACGTTTCCACTGTATTTGTCCTGCGAATTTTTAGAAGATTATTCGACATTACCTCTTTTTTCGACCGATATAACATCCTCAAATTCCATAGGAACTTTTTCTCAACGATTATGGATAATTTTCCCGGTTTTCATGAGCCTTATCACGATTTATGTCTCCACTTATTTTAGTATTTTCCCTTTCCTCCCCCCCCCCCAAATTATTCTACAGAAAATTGACAAGGAGAGTACTGGAAGTTGACCTGGGCGATTCGTTACATGACGCAGGTGAGCCTCAAGTAAAATAAACTCGACAAAGTCATTTTATTTTTAATTTATTTATTTATTTTTATTTTTTTTTCAATTTTTAATAAAAAAAAAACTCTCCCTCAATGCAGGTGGAGGTTGGTGATGTGGAAGATCGGGGAACTTCCAGGAGGGATGAGGGATTGCAGGCGAGCCAACGTCCTGTCAACTGGCGGCGCAGGACTTGGCCCCGCCGCAGTTGTTGCCGCTCCGATCTTCTGGTTCTGTTCTTTTCTGTAAGAGAAAATGATCAATGTTTGTTAGTAGAATAAATTATTAATGGAAAAACTGTAATGAATTTGTTAGTTATTCTCACTTATTTCTCCTCCAGTTCTGCTTCCTCTGGCTCCCTCCTTTCCGATTCCCCGATCTACCTCCACCTGCTTTCCCATTTCCTCTCCTCGTCTGATCCCTCTGCTCCTCTTTCCCCTGACTCCTTCCCGCCACCGTCCTTGAATTTTTTTCCGGAACCCGGAAAACCGGGTTCGGAACGACATTGCCCCTCTCCGCTCTTCCTCGCTCCTGTCTTCTCTCCGCCCTTCCTCTCTCCTGACTTCTCCTTGCCGCCCTTCCTCTCTCCTCACTTCTCCTCGCCGCCCTTCCTCTCTCCTCACTTCTACTCTCCCGGCTTCTCCCCGCCCTTCCTCTCTCCCCACTCCTCCTCTCCTCACTTCTCCTCTCCAGCCTTCCTCTCCTCTGTCTTTCCCTCCTCTGCCTTTCTCTCTCCTGCTCCCTCTCTATCTCTCCTCGTCTCTCAAACTCCTTTCCGCTCTCCTGGGTGTCGGACATCGTTAACTATAACATGAAAAAATTATAAATGGCTGATTCCACGTTGTAACATTTTATTTTTTTTTCATCAAATTGAGTTTGAGATTTGAAGGTATCCAAATTTCGTTGCTGAGAGTTTATAGTACTATGGAAAATCTTGAGACTGAGCGCAAAAAAATTTGATTTATTTTTGGCAGCGAAATCGTAAAAAAAATGCAAATTCTTCAAAAATCTAATTTTCCTCAAATGTGAAAAAAAAAAAAAAAAAATGAAAATTTTGGGGTGGATTGCCAATAAGAAAACACAAACACAACAGTAACGTTCGTCCGAGTTAAAATATCTGGAAACGCGTAAGACTAATTCCTCATTGGCCAATAGGTTGTCATCGCACTCGGGGCGGAAAATTCAAGCGCCCCCGTCACGTAGAATGTGGTATCAGGTGACGTAAGGTGATTTTTTCATTTTTATTTGTTTTTCTCGAAAACTATAAGAGATAGCTGCTTTATTTCAATTGCAATCGGTTCTACGGAACATTTGAGTTCTTTGAAACCCCAAACTACTGTCAAAAGTAATGCGATATAAAAGTGATTTTTTCTTTTTTTTTTTGTTTTTCTCGAAAATTATAAGAGATAGCTGCAAACAATACAGCGCGCGTAGCGCGTCATCGGTCTTATAGTATCATGAAGACCTATATTCCTACCTAGTTCCATTGATTTTTTGAGACATCATATTTATACGGGAATTAGGGTTACAAAAATTTTTGACACGCTATTTGGACATGTTGAAGCTAATCGGAGCCCAGGAGCAAATTTCTTATTATTATCTTATTTTTGAGAGCAAAACGAGACTCACAAAAAACTTTCAATGATTATTTTTTTCTTTCGGATTCTGGTTAATCAGAGCGCAGTATTTCGACGTGAATAAGAGAATGCTACTAACAATTTTTGGCAATTTTTGATCATTTTTGATAATTCCGCTCTAGCTTTTCAATTGTTTTTATAATCAAATAACTGTCAGAGATTATAAGAAATAGTGAGAGGACTGTGAAAGAAAAAAAATGAAAAATGAGTCGATTCGGGAAGAACTCTTTGGAAAAAATGAAAAGAAATAGAAAACGATCATCATATCAGTATGGAGACGATATTGAATTTATCATGTGAGTTGAAACTCTGCACTTTGTTTGGCCAGGTCCGAATGAAAAAAATAATCCGCCGAATATCACTCGACCTTCAAAATTCATCAAATATTTTCCTTTTGTTTTCCTGAGTAACAATCAACGGGTGGAGTTTCACACAAACCTCTGAAACTTCTCTCTCTCGTTGCTACACAACAAAACAATCAGAAAATATGCGATAATTTTGAAGGTCATGTGATATTACTACTGAAAATTTTTCTCATCTGGCACACAGATGCTCAACGGAAAACATTTTTCGCGTTTCATAACCATATAATCATTCTTGCTGGTTTTGAGATATTATGGGTGAAAGAATCATCAACAAAATGAGTAAGGCTTTGATTATTAATCAATAATCAAAGCCAATCATTTATTGATTGCAAAATGATTAATTCACCAAAAGAAACGTGAAAAAAGAATGAAATTTACATACCTGTTTGATTCCAAAGCACACACAACACAACACAACACGTGATGACAAAATAATGATGATTATTATCGGCCCATATCATTCACTTTCCCCCATACGGAGTCGCCCCCCGTGAAAAAATTCCGCAACTTTTGTTAAAAACACCCCTAATTGAAAATAAAATAAAAAAAGAATCTTTTCGATCCTCAAAAAACTTCTTTCCCTGAAAACTTGTTTTTTTTAAATAAAAATTGGCCATTATTGGCCAATTTTGAGATATTTGTGGGTGAAAAGAGGTGCGGAGAGATTTGCAAAACGCCGGCCTCTCCACCCCACCCCCTTCTCTAATAGTGTTTACATCGTACGGAACCGTATGACAGTGCCGTCGTGAAAACATCGCCTTAGTCGCGGTCGGTAAAAAGGAGCGCTAGGTAGGCATGGGACTTGCCGCATTTTCACTGGAGCATTGAGTCGCCGTGGATTATCTTCCCTCAGTGTTCGGCTATGACAGCTGATCGCCAGCTCGTTGTACACTTCTTATTTCGCGAGTGTTTATTTATTTATAATAAGTGTAGTTTTAATAATTCGGGGGAAAAATTTGTAATCGCGCTACATACGCGAAATTTTTAGATTTATTTTGTGTTCAGTGAAATTTTTGTCGGAAGTGAAATGTGACCGGGGTTATCTACACTAACAAGATTATCTACCCTCAGTGCATACTCTTCCCCCAAAACTTTGTCTACTTCTTACGGCGCGAGTTTTTTTTTATTCTTTATAAAATTAGGCTCAAAAAATTAATCAATAAAATAGAATTCGCGCTACATCGCCCTTTTTTCTTTTTTTATTCCCTTTAGGCTATAAAATTGCCCCCAAAAAGTACCGGAGAACAGTGGGGGAAATACGCCATCTTAGATGGCAGAGAACATAGACGAGGGGGGGGTGGGTGGAGGGGGGAGGGGTTTCGAACCTCCATGCGGGCCTTAAGTGAAGAACGATTGGTGGTGCGTGTAAAATTCGACTTACCGACCTCCAAACGCCCCTGTTAACCTGTACTTTACACGCACGCATGACATAACACATTTTGGAGCTGAATGCGTACATTCTGTGTTTAGAGCATGTGAAAATGTTTTTCAGGTATGTTGTAAATGTACGAGGAGTAAATGCAACACAGCTGTGTGTGTCTGCAAAAAAGCTGGGCTGAATTGCAGTAAATTGTGCAAATATTGCACTGATGATGATAATTGTCTGAATCAACCTGTCACAAACTCAGATGAACCGGCAGAGGAGGAGGCCGATGTAAAAAGTGACGCAGATCAAGAAATTCGGCCTGTTCGGAGGAATAATATCTACAAATATGATTCAGATGATGGAGAGGAAGAAGAAAACGAAGAAGGAAGAGGCGAAAGTGACGATGATGATGAGTTCGAACTGGTCGATTTTGATTATTATTGACATCTAGAATGAAAAATCGAATTAGTAAATTCTCTCTTCGCATTCATGCACTCACGCCGCCCTTCTCTTGTACTCCTTCAGTGATGTCAAAATGGATATTTTTTATGAGATTAAGAGCAGTTTATCTCTTATATTTTGTATGGTGGAAATTTGGAAATTTTGAAAAAATAAGAAAATCCCCATTGAAAAAGAAAAAAAATGGTCCCCAAAAGTTATACTCGGATGATTCAAAATCATCTGAAACGTGGAGATTCACTGTCCCCTGAAGAAGTCATTATGCAACCGTTTGGCTCAAATTCGGAAAAAATGAGAAAATCTCCCTTGAAGAAATGAAAAAAAAAATGTCCCCAAAAGTTATGCTCAGATGATTCAAAATCATCTGAAACGTGGAGATTCACTCTCCCCTGAAGAAGTCATTATGCGACCTTTTGGCTCAAATTCGGAAAAAATTTGAAAATCTCCCTTGAAAAAATGAAAAAAAAATGTCCCCAAAAGTTATGCTCAGATGATTCAGAATCATCTGCAACGTGGAGATTCACTCTCCCTTGGAGAGGTCATTATACGACCTTTTGGCACAACTTTTCGGGAAAATACAAAAATTTATCGCACGCTCATTTCTAACACTCTGACTACACGGTGACGTCATGCGTAAGCGCATTGAGTCGGAGAGAGCCTGGTGTACGTGCGAGCGGCACCGACATATACTCATTGTGTTCTCTCTCGCACCAAGCGTTCTCAGTCAGAACCTACCTGGAGGGGTAGGAATAAAAAATCGCGTTCAACTTAATAGCTGTCGGAGATAAAGGAAAATATTTCCTACAAAAACTGTCGGGAAAATAATAATGAAAATTATGATAAGAAAAGAAAAAAATTCATAATTAACAAAAAAGTTATACTCAATTTTAAGTTGTAATTACATGAAAATTGCTTCCCAATGGGGTGAAAAAAATTAGACTTGAAGCTGGAACCTTTTTGAACGTTCAGCAAGATGAAAAAATTCAAAAAAGTGTTTTTTTCGATGTTTTTTTAAAATTTTTCTCACTCCACATTTTCCAACGGCTCTGGGAGATGAACGATGTAGAATAGAGGTGAAGTCGTCAAGACCTTTTTTGTAGAGAATTTCGCACTCTACAACTTTATTTTTTACCTTTTACATCGTAACTCGAGTATTTCTTGAGTTATTTTAGAAAAACTAGTTTTTGGGGGCAATTTTCAATTTTTTCCACCCCTTCTTGGAGGGTGAGCACCCTGATTAGTCTCATATGTTGATTACAATTAAAAAAAAGATTTATATACAAAAACGCAAGCTGGCTTTCAAAACCATGCATTTCCAGACTTCATTCACTGGACTATAAGACTGAAACTGAGACGAAAAGACTGAGACTGACGGTACTGCAGCAGAGTTCAGTGAAGCTGAATAGTTTATCATATAGCTAGAACGACCAAGTTATGATATCCTTGCTCTGTATGACCCCATAAAAGCCCCATATAACCTTCATAAGACCTTCATATGAGCGTCATACTGACTTTCATATGGCCGTCATGCTGACCTTCATATAACTCTCATATGACCCTCATACTGACCCTCATACTAAACCTAATACTGACACTCATACTGACCCTCAAATTGACCTTCCTATGACCCCCATATGACCCTCATACTGTCTCTGATATGGCCCTCATACTGACTCTCCCATGGCCGTCATATAACTCTGGTATAACTCTTCATATAACTCTCATACGACCCTCATACTGATACTCATACTAACCCTCATATGACCTCCATATAACTCTCATATGACCCTCATACTGACCCCCATATGAACTACCTATAACTCTCATCTGACCCTCATACTGACTCTCATCTGACCTCCATATAACTCTCATCTGACCCTCATATTGCCCCTCATAGTGACACTCATACTGACCCTCATAATGACCCTCACACTGACCCCCATAATGACCGTCATGGTGACCCTCATATGACTCATATGACCCCGATATGACCCTTATACTGACTGTCATACAGCCGTCATACTGACCTCATACTGACCCTCATGCCACCTTCATATAACTCTCATACAACCCTCGTACTGACATTCATATGACCCCCATATGACCCTGATACTGACTCTCACATGACCCTCATACTGACTCTCGTATGACCCTCGCACTGACCCTCATATGACCTCCATATAACTCTCATATGACCCTCATACTGACCCTCATACTGACTTCCCTATGACCCCCATATGACCCTCATACTGACTCTCATATGGTCGTCATACTGACCTTCGTATGATCCTCATGTGACCTTCATATAACTCTCATATGACCCTCATACTGACTCTCATATGGCCGCCATACTGACCTTCATAGTACCCTCATACTGACACTCATACTGACCCTAATATTGACTCTCATACTGACACTCATACTGACCCTCATACTGACCCTCATACTGACACTCATACTGACCCTCATAATGACCTTCATACTAACTCTCATAATGACCCTCAAACTGATCTTCCTATGACCCCCATATGACCCTCATAGTGTCTCTCATATGGCTGTCATACTGACCTTCATATGATCCCCATATGACCCTCATACTGCCTCATGTGGCCGTCATAGTGACCTTCATATGACTCCCATATGACCCTCATACCGACCCTCATAATGACCCTCATACTGACCCTCAAACTGACCGTCCTACGACTCCCAAATGACCCTGATACTGACTCTCGTATGACTCTGATATGACCTCTACATAACTCTCATCTGACCCTCATATGACCTCCATATAACTCTCATATGACCCTCATAGTGACCCTCAAACTGACCTTCCTATGACCCCCATATGACCTTCATACTGACTCTCATATGGCCGTTATACTGCCTTCATATGACCCTCATGTGAACTTCATATAACTCTCATATGACCCTCATACTGACACTCATACTGACCCTCATATGACCCTCATATGACCCTCATATGACCCTCATATGACTCTCATATGACCCCCATATGACCCTCATACTGACTCTCATATGGCCGTAATACTGACTTTCATATGACCCTCATATGACCTTCATACTGATCTTCATATGACTCTCATATGACCTCCATATAACTCTCATCTGACCCTAATATTGAGCCTCATACTGACACTCATGCTGATCCTCATACTAACCCTCATAATGATCCTCAAACTGACCTCCCTATGACCCCCATATGACCCTCATAGTGACCTTCATATGACCTCTATATAACTTTGATGACCCTTAGTTCCGACTATTTTCTTACCACCGTTCGTTTAATGAAAACCCTTTTTTCTACCCCCCCCCCCCCCACCTTCTCAACGCCCGATAAAACCCTCCTACGTTTATCCACAAAGGAAAAATGATCGAAAGAGAAAATAAAACCCCTTCACATTGCCACAAAATCAGCTTTAAATTTTTGAGCGCCCCAATTTTACCTACATGGACATTCCAGTCGGCAATTCATGCGCCAGCGGTCGGTAATGTAGGTATCAATTGTAGGCGACCATGATAAGCGATGTGTAACTGTGTGTGTAACAAATATTTGCATTCTTATTTTCCATCGAAAAAAGCTTTTTTAGATTCGGTTTCCATTTCAAATTGTGTCAAAGTGCTAAACATTAATATCCTGAAGGTTTATTAATCCGTGGAAACCTGAAAAATAATTTTTTTAGCGAAAAAATAAATCAGCCAGGCAACAGCCATGCAATAACATGACTCCTCAATCGCCAGGGGGGTTGGAATCCCCTCGAAAAGTTATGTGAACTCTTAACTTATTAAAGGGAGACAGTTAGTGACTTCTAGAGGCGGCTGAAGAAAGCCGGGACTAGATGAGATGAACCACAGACCAGTGAAAGACCGAAGACATAGCGGTTATGGGTTAAACCGCGACCCCTGGAGGTCTGGAGGACGTTACTAGACTATCGCTATTTTGGAATTCGCCCAGCATGTGCTAGGGGAAAAGAGGCCGACGTACAGGCTGTCCAACTGGGCGATTCCAAAGGCTATTTCAGACTAGACTAGGGACCAACGGCCAGGTGAGAGGACTGGTGCCCCCGGGATCCCGTCGGGTTGATTGGTGGGGATAGGGTAACGGAATAACCTATCGTCGCTGAGATATCCAGACCAAGGGGAGACGGCCCTAGTAAGATTCTTAGTTAGTCGAACGCGAGCGCTTGAACCTAGAGGTTGCAAACATCTATCGGTGTGCTGGATGGAGGAATGGTTGCACAAGCCATGGTCAGGAGTTCGGTCTCCACATTGCCTCGGTGAATAACCGTCGTCGGCGAGCGTGGAGGGATGCCCTTGCATTCCCCGCTAGTAAAAAGGAGTTATTTCAGCTCGCGAAATGACGACTTTGTTGTTTCCGGCGTTATCGAGTCTCAGCGGAACGATTCGAGGCGTATGGGCTCGTGGGCCCGGAGTAGAGAAATCCTCCTGTCGGCCCAACCATACGCCGACGGTCTAGTACTACCCGGAGGCCGTGACGCGCGATGACCGAAGCAGTAACTGGTGGTTGAGAGTGTGGGTGGTCGCAGCGTGGGTAACGGAGTTCCACCCTGGTCAGATCAGCCTCTCAATGTCCCAGGCTCTGAGGAGTCCCAGCTGATTCGCATTTGACTCTGAAAACTCTCCCGAGTCGAAACACTCGGAAGGAGAACGCACACTGGAAGAGTTGAAAGACTCTCCAGAAGGGGCATGAATTTAATTCATTGCGGGAATTATGCTGTAAAGCATAATACACGGCTTGCAAAAGCTCGTGAGGATGCGATGGTAATACTCCTGGTGGACCTCGCCCACTCTACCGTGTCACACTGATGCTAGCAGGGCAATCCGTTGTCCAGCCATAAAAGTCCTCTGAGTGGACGAGTTTGCCTCGGAGGCCGGTTTTCGTCGAACCTTCCCTGAAGGTTGGGCTGGCGCCCAATTATTGAGCGATAGACGGCTAAAAAGTAGTTTGGATTTTTCTTGGGTGAACAACCCGGGAAAATATCCTTACATACTTTATGGCTTGATGGTCATGCGAATGATGTTCTTCTAATTTTATGTATGTATCAACATTTTATACTATTAGTGTTTTGGAATATCTCCATAGTTCTGGTTTTTCTAATTATTTACTTTTCGTGTACAGTGCATTAGAAGATTAAAGGAACCCCTGATGAGGGTCTCCCTGGAGACCGTAACATTGGGTCATCGACAAAAGATCCCTTTCTTTATTTATTGAACCTGTCAAATTGCCTGAGACCGCCTTGGCCAATTTTCTTTACATCTACGCTACAAAAAACGAATATAAAATGATAAAAATATCCAATCAACCAAATTTATCCATTAATCTATTAACGCATGGTTTATATCAACAGTACCGTCAAATACTGTAAATTTGTTTCGAAAAATTAATATACCATTGAAAAAGTGCTCTAAACTCAAGTTATGCAAATGTTTAAAATTAAAAATTCCTGTGAGCTTGAAGATAGGAAAATTTACAATTTATCTTCTAGAAATACATCATTTCTCATCGACAGAATCCTGGAGTTTTGCCAGCTCTTGATATATTCGTGGAATGTCAACCCAAGTATCTGAAAGAAATACACATAGGTGTTTCAATAAAAACACATAAACAATAACTGACTGAATAATTAATACTTCACGAAATAGCTGTGGCAGGTACTTAACTCAAACGTCTTCTAAAATTGCAAGAGAGAAATATGAATCATTAACAGATACAAGCATTAATCTGCGTTATAAAAGGAAATAATTGTGTTGAAAAAAACAAGAATTTTTAACTCAACTTTTCTGTACTGCTTCTATTTTTTGTTAAACGTGTATTTTGAAAGTGCACCAAAAGTTCCATCGAAATTAGGGAAAAGGATAACCGAATCAAATGGAAAATTGAATATCATAAGTGTTAAAAAAAATATAAATAATCATAATGCACAAGATGCAAAAAAATCCAAGGCTTTGGCATCCGCATATTACTATCCCATCTCATATAGTTACAAGGTTTCTTAAAATTGACAGTAATAAAATGCATGAACATAAGATTATCCAATACCTTCACCAAAGATACTATTCTGTTCCATAATAGAAATCTGAATAGAATAGCAACAGCCCGCGAGGTATTCCCTGAACATTTGTTAACTATGTGACCCATGATAGGCCCATTCGAAAAACCGAGCTACATTTTAACAGGTGTTCCACGTCCTGAGTATAACTTTTTTTAATCATATAAAATCAATTAATCTAATGAGTTTATCACAATGTTTCTTAAAAGTTAAATCTTCAAAAACGTCAGTTACTTTTTGGCTAATGGGTTAATCTAACCACAGAATTACAATATTCTCTGGGCTTCATTCGTAAAAAAAACGAAAATGATAGAATAACAACTATCTTCATCTAGAGATTAATATCATGTCGACAAGTACAGTTATATGATATCTATTAAGTCTGAAAAAAAACAACCCGTAGAATATCATCCATTACAAACATTTCGTACGTTGAGTATTACCACATAAACTTTCATAAAGTATATCACATAAACTTTTCAACCATCCATAAAACTTTGAACGTAATAAAACAAAATTGTTTTGGTCAACTTTTATCGAAGAATCGCTTTGGAGCTTAAAAGTTCCAGTGTTTGGGTTTTAGCGTAACTCCTCAATCGTAATTTGATATAATTACTCGTAATTGCTTTTATAATTTTCATCTCATGAGGTTCACAACACCCATGCAATGTCTCCAGTATAGGATGTGAAGACGGGAATAATTTCGAAATGATTGGTGAAAAATGTCTTGAGGCTACATGAGTAATTTTATCTTTGAAATTAACCGAATGGTAATCACCCAGATTGATCTGAACCCTGAAGGTTTCTTCACAAAATTTCACGATCTGAAAAATACCGTCAGAAGGAATGCACAATTTCGCCCGGTTGACGAATGTTAAAAATGCTGAAGGGTGTTTAATACTGAAACTACCGTAGGTATGATCGGTATTAAACGATGAGAGAAAGAGGTCATTGCAGTAACTGCAAGTACATTTTTTAATGAATTTTTGTGCAATGAATCCTGAACTATAGTACAAAAAGTTCTCCTGATAAAATGACAATTTTTCGGTCTCCATATCGCTCATTAATTCCTAAATCATTTCATCATCTTTCTTTTCTTCTTTCATCTTGTTTTCTTCGTTTTTACTAATTGTCTTCGATTTTGATGAACGAAATTCGAAAATAGGGATAGTTTCAAAATCAACCGAATCACAATTTGCATTGTCACTTGGTTTTATAGAATTACGGTAAAGCAATCGCCGAATGACCCATAACGCTTGCAGAAGACTAGGATTGTTGTTCCAGCCGCCCCGTGACCGCAGACAACAAAAATAACGCTCTATATGGTCTTGGGAAACCTTATAAGTCAAAAAATATTGGAGAGGATTATCTATATTCGTGAGGAGATCTGTTGCCAGGGCTTGAAAACTATGGATATCAATTACAAAACCCAAAGCAAATGTTTTTCTTGGAGGGTTAATGACAAGTTTCCCCTCATGGTCTAACTTTCGGATATATTCCTCAGACTTTTTGAACACATCAGTCCACCAATTCTTATTCGACATTCTGAGAGGAGATTTATAGTGTTTCCCGAAAGCACTGCGACTATTCATTATGTCGAATAATCGATCAAATATTTTGATGAACTCGACTGTAGCTTCATTCTGAGCAAAATGGGGATGATTAGGTTGCCTTAGAAAGTCAAATGCATCTGCAACTCCACTGCTGATGGTTTGCATGGCCAGACATACCTTCATTTTTTTGTTGGTAAAATTGATGCGAGTCTCTGTCAATTTATTAGCACACTTAAAGCCAATCGTTTGTTGATGTTTATGAAGATTTTTTATGAATTCAAATGATATGCTTGGGACTCAGAAATTGATTTGAAGCATACTACACCTTGCTAGGTGTTCAAATCATTAAATAGTCAATTGTGTGATTATGTTGGATGGAATGGCCGGATAATTTGAGTTAATGCCTTAAGCTTATTCTTTTCCATTTTCAAATATTTTCATTTTCATGAATAGAAATTAAATTAATTAAGGTAGTGATCGCCAGGTAGTTATCGGCATTCGCGACATAAAAGCATGGAGAAGGTTCATTAATTGCGAGGGTTGTTTTGCGACAGCAACTCTCCGCAATGAGTGTTTCAAAAAACCGCGCCAAGTACGTTGGTCCTGAGAATTTTTTTATCAATTTTTTTCTTAAAGAAACCCTCGTATTGATACTCTTTTTCATTGACTTTGTGTTGATAACCACACTTTTTATGGTCGTACCCACTCCGTAACTCATAGGAATAGACAATATTGAGTTGGTATTGATGAGTTCAAACTTATAAAATTTGCAACAGTACAAGCCAACTGTAGAAAAAAGCTGAAATTGTTTCAAGATGTTATGAAAAGTTATGTGGTTTTTCAAAATAACAAGTTCAACTTCATGAACTTGGCGCTCTTCCTTATTTGTGCACTTTTTTCAATTTCCCAGAAACAACTATCCATAAATAAGTACTCGGGCATTTTTCCACAACAACGCATTGAAATGGTTACTTGGCATTTTTTGAATTGTTTTTCTGAGAAACAATACAATTTCTTTTGAAATTTTTTATTGCTGAGAAACAATAAAAAATTTGTTTGAAAAAATACAAAGCTTACAAAAACGCAATTGGCCGGTTTTTCAAAAAAAATTTTTGTTTTTGTTTTTGAGGGATTTCAATCATTTTTCCAAACCGAGTGACTCACGTCACAAGGAAAGGCTCCAGATAATATGCAAATTATTTGGATTTACTTTGTTCCAAGAACAAAATATAAATATTCTTGGAGTTCCTTGGCTACCGCCATTTGGCAACGGTTAAATCATCGCCATATATACACTCGCTTGTTTACCTTTCAAGATATCGAGTACATTCAATAGCGAAGTGGTAAACCGGATTAAATCGATTTTGACTTTTGGCCAGTTTTTGATGAGTATATCTCGGAATCTAAGAGAGATAGAACATTTTTTCTCACGATCTTATTTGTAACCCTCAATGGGCTCTACAAAAAAGGTCATAACAAGATTTTTGTGAATTGAGGATTCACAGCCAAAGAAATTGTGTCGTTGAGTTTTTCAAAAATATCTCAGAAACTACGGGAAATAGCGAATTTTTACGAAAACTAGGGCGGGGAAGGGGAGAGGGTGTGCATTAAGAATTAAGGACCAAAAAAATTGAGTCGATGACTTTTTCGAAAATATCTCTAAAACTGAGGGACATAGCGAATTTTTACTGCAAAATTTGGAAAAAATTTTATCCAAAAATTAGGGGGGAAGGCGTGTGTTATACATCGAGAATTCAATACAGCTTGCCTCCCGCTTCACCCCCTAATTTTCGAATTAAAATTCGCTATCTTCTTAAGTTTCGGAAATATTTTTGAAAGAATGACCAACTCAATTTTTTTGGTTGTGAATTCTCAATGAACCCCCCCCCCCCCTTTCCCCCCAAATTTTTGTAAAAAATCGCTATTTCCCTTAGTTTCCGAGATATTCTTAACAAAAACACCGACTCAATTTTTTGGTTGTGAATTCTCGATACACATCTCTCCCCTGCCCCCCAAATATTCATAAAAAATCGTCATCTCCCTTAGTTTCGAAGATATTTTTGAAAAAACACACCGCCTCAAATTTTTCAATTACGAATTCTCAATAAACACCCCCTGCTCACCCCCGCCCCCAAATTTTCTTAAAAATTCGCTATCTTCCTTAGTTTTGGAGATATTTTTGGATAACTTCAACGATAACCCACCCTTTCGTAAAACGCCCCTCTTTGCAAAATTCCCCCTCAAAAATTCAAAAATTTTTCTAGGTTTTAGAAAATATTTTTTTTTTCTAAAATCAAGTATATTTTGCTTTAAAATTAATCTCAAGTCTGATCATTAAATTTAAACGATTTTCTTCAAAAAATTTTTTCTAAATCTAATCCACTTTTTTTCTGTGTACATCTGTAATTTTATTCATATTCTGCAACGGTATTTACATATATTTGTTAAGGAATTAATACAATTATCAAATTATTGCACAGACCGACAGCGGAATTCTCAGTACGATGAATTTCATAATGCCAATAATTTGTTTTACCACGCGAGTGACTACTACCGCCACCATCGGAACTAATGTGAACTACATGCTGCTTCACATGATTTCTGGGGGGCTATCACTGATCTCTATATAATTGGATAGCTTGTCCTTATGGGCCCAGCACGCCAAAAGTGAGGCGATTTGAAGGTGCACCCAGCGCCGTCTATTACCGGTGGTGGTACTAAATCCGATACCAGCGCGCATGCGTCATCTAAATTGTTGCTAGTGGGAATGGTAATTTTACCGTGCGTTCATAACCAAAAATTGATTGTGGAGCTGAGTGACGTGTTTTTATTTGTCTTGTGATATTGTTTGTTAACTTACCAAGGAAAATAATTCAAAATTAAGTTGTTGAAACATTGTATCTCATATGAGTTACAATAGTTTGTTGTGTTTATTGTAAGAAAGATAAAACACAATGGAAAAATCTATGGTTTCATGAGTAAGTATGTAATATCGTATAGTCGATATTCACCCTTGGNCTGTGAGGGTTTTTTTCCACAACTGCCTTCACCGAATTTCACTGTAGAATATCCCCTTCGTGAAATGAAGTTGGCATGGGGCCGTCCATAAATTGCGTAAGGCGATTTTTACCCATTTTTGACCCTCCCCCCCGCCCCCCACGAAAGACATCGTAAGATTCAGTGAACTCCCCCCCCCAAGATCTTACGTAAGATCAGGGATGGATCGTTCACTGAAAATCAGGGTTTCCTACGGCACATAGTAAAATACTGATGATTCATATGTAGATGGTGACAAGGGCCACAAGGGTCATATCTGTCGAGGGTCAAACGTCGCAACGGTCATACCCGGCGAGAGTCAAATGACGCCAGAATCTTACCGTGTCAGGGGTACCAATCTCAGTGGCAGGGATGGGAAGAAAATTACCTCGAGTAAATTACAGAATTTTTTACGTGTAAAAAATTGAGTAAATTACCTGATAAGTTATTAACATTTTTTACGACAAATGGCGCCATCTACCGGGATTCGGGGAAACTTATCGTTTTTCTCAAGACTTGTTGGCACAAGGGTCAAATTTTACAAGGATCAAACATTACAAGAGTAAAATTTGACGACGGTCAAACGTTATGGGGCTCACAAGGTGATGGTCAACTTTTCGCGAGAGTCACAAGGGGATCGTTAAATTTTCAAGAGGGTCAAACGTCACGAGAGTCATGACAGTCACAAGGGAATAATTAAATTTCATCACAGTTAAATGTTCCCATGGTCCATTCCACGGGGTCCAACGTCACAAGGGAATGAGCAAATCGCACGAGGGTCAGTCATTGCGAGGGTAACAAGGGTCAGATAGGAATACGGTGAAGTTTAATCGCCCCCTTGTGACCCTTGTGAAATTTGAATCTCGCAAAATTCGACCATCCCCTTGTAACCCATGGGACTCTGGTGAAATTTGATCGTCCCCTTGTAACCCTCGTCACGTTTGACTCTCGTGAAATTTGGCCATCTCTTTGTTAATCGTGAAGTCATATGAGTTATATACATTTTTTATATTTATTACGCCCTGTAGGTAAATTACCGGTTTTTTAAATCATCACGTAAGAACCTTCCTTTAGTCCAAGATGCCCAACCATGCTCAGGGATCATACGCCCGCAAGGGTCAACCAGAAGAGGCATGCAGAATAGTCACAAGGGTCAAATGGTCATGAAGGTCAAATACCGATGTGGTCTTGATGATTGACATTGTTTCATTTTTCAATCAAAACACTTGAGAACACCGCATATATTCAATAAAATAATATTAATATGAACTGAACAACATATAAAAACAGCAATATAAAAGATATCAACTACTAGTTATTGTGAGAAGTATCTTGTGGAAAATACAATAATGATTTTCGTCGTGCAGTTTCGAATTTCGGTTAGTAAAAATGACGTTTTCGAAAAAAAGGCGAACTGAAATAAAATTCAAAAAAAAAATCTTACGTACGATTCTTGAGGACCCCCTCCCCACGTAAGACAGCGTAAGAAATCTTCGACCCCCCTCCCCCAAAAAAAAAAGTCTTACGTAATTTATGGACGGCCCATTGGCGATGGAAGGATTCAATCAAATAACAAATGAAAAAATAGAAAAATGAATAGAATAGGAATAAAACCCCCTGATGGATACCATTTGGACTAGTTTTGTTTTTGATCCATTCATCATTTTTCATGAGCATAAAGGTGGTAAAATGCCCAGGGCATTTCTAGATCCTGACTGTCATATTACCACCCCCCACTTCGTATATCATGCCCACGCATGCGCATTGTTGTATATTTTAGTACCACCGCCGGTGATAGGGGCGCTGGGTGAGCCTTCAATTTGCTTCAGAAGCCCTTTAGGGAACAAGCCATCGAGTTATATACAGATCAGTGGGTGCTATTATCAACAAAAAGCCGCTTATTCCACCGCTTTTTTGAAGCTGTGATTTTCTGCCGCAAGGGAGCGACGCGATACTAAATGACACGAAGTAATGACTTTGCGAACGCATTATGCGCAAATGCCCCTCCATCTGTAAAATTTTTCATTTTGGAGTAGCTATAATTTATATTGGAGTAAAATGTTAATAATTCACTTCAATACGTGTTACAAATGAGATAAATACTTGACCAATCAATTAGTGAATAGAATTGACTGCCTATCGACCACTGAGAGTAGATATTGATGCTGGTAAGTATCTCGGCTTCGATTTTTGATGTCGGAGCGAAAGTGGAATTTCACACAGCCATCGTATAAAATCCTTGCTAACCCTGTTATCATTTTCATTAATAAAAGCCAACAAATAAATCCTATGAACCAATTGAACCTGTAGTATTTATTGAACACCGAGTCCGGCAAGTCCTCAAGTGGATTTGAGGTACGTCTAATTGCCCTACGTCGCGCATTTAATAATCTATGTAATCCCCGTTGATGGTCCTCGGCTTCTTCATCAACTAACACTGCACCTGTTATATTATCCGCCATCATCATGGTTGTTTTGGTTTAAATTTCCCTAAAGTTGACTTATCATAGCTCTCCCAAATGTCGAAAAAAATCTGACAGATTTGAGGTTTAAAATGCGTTCACAAAGTCATCAATTCGTGTCAATTAGTATCGTGTCACTCACTCACGGCACAAAATCGCAGCTTCGAAAAAGCTGCAGAAAAAGCGGCTTTTTGTTGAGAATAGCCCCCCAGTAGTCAAAATTCACTTGACCGGGCTTACCGCTTCGCTACTGACTTTTTATTTTTTTTGTATTTGAACAAACCTCTTATTGGAAACGCTAAATATCAAAACGCCACCTATGAATGGCGGATATTGGGTTGTACAGTCGTCCACTTAAGTTCGTGAACAAATTGAAGTAGGGTGCGGATGCGAAACGAAAATGCGTTGTCGCATCTTGTCAAACTGCCACCGTGTTTGATTTTGTTGGAGCGGAATGATGGAATGTGAATAAATGGTGGGGAAAATAGATGAGGAAGAAACTCTGGGGAGATAGTATAGTAAGTGTCATGAAAAAAAGTGCGATGAAAAGGGGCGTAGGGTAGAAGGGAGAGAGAGAGAG
>NW_021680734.1:68486-87187 GCF_001412515.2 Diachasma alloeum
GAGGGAGAGAGAGAGAGAGAGAGAGAGAGAGAGAGAGAGAGAGAGAGAGACAGAGAGAGAGTTCTCCATGTGTTGATCATAACTCCTCTTGAGTGAAATGAAATAACAGAGTAAGTTTTTCATATTGAATGAGAATTACTATCTTTCCCAGCGCTCCACAGGATTGAAGAAGTATTTAGGTGAGTGATGAAGGTTTTTTAATATGAATAAAAAAAAATTATTTCCAATTGAGGACCGAAGTGGTAAAGGGTAACAAGTCGATTTTTGATATCTCATTAAACGTCGAGTTATCTCACTAATGAATGATTTTAGGAGAAAATATCACACAACTTTTTCTGTGGAGAATTTTCTTATCTACAAAAAAGCTCTGTTTGAAACATAGTCATCATTCTATCAGTTCACCGGGAAATTAAGTCGGTAATCTTCGAAATCAATCGGAACCCTTCGGGTCAACAGTCAAGAGTCAGCGAATCACCCAGAAAGGGAGTAGTACGACATAGTCAGAGTAATCGCTCGGCAGTTCAACAGTCATGTAATAGATTATCAACTCAGTTATTAGTTCAGTTCATCCACTCAGTAGAAATGATATAGAATATCAACATTAGAGTCAAATCAACGTAGATTTAGTGAATTAACAAGTATTATAGTTCTCAACGAATTAAGTACATCAGCAGTGAATTATCGAAACATTAGAGTACGATCAACGGAAGGCGCGTGTCGACGCGTCTCTCAACGTGTACAGTTCCTCACAATTTGAGTTAGATTTAATCGTTACAGCAATTATCGATAGACATTGATCAAAGAGAATTAATAGTGACTCAACAGTGAATTATTAATTTACACAATATATATTCATTTGAGAATCTCAACGAACTAAAATTGAGTGACAAGTGTATAAAGTGTATAATTTACGACGTGGTTCGATCCCACAATTAAACTGTGATTTTATGAAACAGTGTTAGAATTCATTTTCCGGCCGCACCTCTGATCACACACCCACAACCGCCCTAAACCTAGCTCCTCACCAAACAAGCTCTTCTGATGTTTTCTCCGGAAATCACTCATTACCGAGATAATTTAATGTTTAATGGGACATGGAAAATCGACTTGTTACACTTTACCACTTGGGTAATGAATTTCATTATGAAAAAATTAAACTTTTAGAAGGATTATATTCCTTCAGTGCAGTAAAGATTATTAAGTTTTATTTTATCTGAAATGAATATTGTTTTTGAAATATAAAATGATAGTTATTGAGCTCTTGGATTATTAATTGGGATAAATTGAGATTCATTTATCGATAAATATGCAATCCAATAAAATATTCGATCAATGCATACTATTTTCGTTCTTAGAATTGTTTGCAATTTATTATTTTAGTTATTTTATCCTTGGGCTGCACCAGAAGAAATCTGTCGTGAGCGGAAAAGATATCTCCTGACCCCAGAGGATGTTATATTGGACCCTCGACATGTGTGGACCACTTCATCAATGCCAATAATCGATTAATCCGAGCAAGCGAATTATATCGCTTACTATTCCGTGGAGTTGACTTGCATTCGACAATTGTCACACACGATAATTCTCCCCTGTCGAATTAACATTAACAAACTACATTGAATAAATAATATCAAATTTTCACTCAGAAAACACGAATATTTTTTTTTATCCTCACCTAGAAATCTTATTATAATGATTTTTCCAATTGAAAATGACCAAAAGTGTCAAATTTCATGTTTAACAAATACTTGTTGATATTAAATCATCCATATTGAAATAGAAATAGTTTTATAATTTTTTTAGGATTGGAAATGTACTGTTTAAAATTTTCCCTTTTCTGAAATTTTTATCGCATTTATTTTCCAATTAAATTTCAATGAATGTAGTCATTGAAATTCTAGAATCTCTTTGGAAAAACTGTGATAACTATGAATTCCAGTTTCTTTTTTTCCCTGATAGTGAATCGAAAACCTGCAATTTCAGGCAATTATATACGTTAATTTTCAGATCAGATACACTAGATGCGATTTTGGGGGAAAAATAATGAAATTTCATATTTCAATGAAAATTCAGTACGATTCGGCATATTTCATTGGAAACTCAAATAAATTTGGGAATTCTCGTGTTTACGCTGCTCAAAGTTTTGGGATTTCACTGGATTGTCAGTAAAATCTGAAATTTGATGTTTTTTTCCCCTGATGTCAATGGCATTAAATTTAATTTTTTATCTAAAAGTATAGATGCGAAGGAAACAGAAATATACTGAAAATATTCATTCATTAATAATATTCATGTTTAATACTTTATTCATTATTAAAACTTATTTATAATACATTTTTATGACAAATTATGAAAAGAAATGAAGAAAATATTATGAATGCTCCGTCATTCGGAGGAAGATGTCTCTTCCAAATTCCTCTCTTGCAATATCTCCCGATGTTCCTCAGAGTGGTCGATGTCAAGATCATCGAAGGTGAGTGGGAGATAAATATTAATATCTGCATTAGCTACTGGATTTTCTTCCTTCAGGGTCTTGTTGATTTTCAAAGCTTGGATGCGGAATTTGTGAAAAAATTCCAACATAAGCTGTTGTTCGAACATGATTGCATCAGTGAGGTGACCGAGGTTTGCCCAGGCCTTGCTGATGGCATTAAGCATCCTGCTTATAGCTACAATTGCATCGCCTTGGGTACATTCTGCAATCAACAAAAAAATTATGAATGCATAAATCTTCGTATGATGTAAAAAATACCTAAAACTCTTAATTCTGTCGTGGATTGGTAAACTAGGAAGTGTTTTTTGCTGAGAATCAGTTAACGATGAATTTCTTGAGAATAAAGAGAGATACAGAAATTTTCATTGAAATATTTTTTGTAGGTGATATTTCGCTACATAGAAAATATTCTCATCAAATTTTCGCTATCTTTCATTATTTCCAAGATATTCGTCGATAATTCACCCAAAGCAAAAAGCACTTATCCTAGTTTACCAATTTACGACAGAATGGACAAAGACGGAATTTTTGGAATTATTTATTTTTAATGTCATTTTTCATTTTAAGTACTATTTTTTTCAAATGATTGTAAAGATCAGTTTTGAGAAGGTCATTTGGGTGTCAACAAATAAACGTACATGTGAGGTGCTACTGGTGGGATGGTGTGTGAGATGATAGATTGAGAAGAACATGAATTTCTTGGGGATTACTCACCACAGATTACCAATTCTGGGATGAAAAGTGTCTTGATGATGCGGCTGCCATGCTTCTCCAAAAACACCAAATTTTTCCCCATAACCCTCCAATTCCAGGAGACTGTCGTGGAGGACTTCCCCCTCAGCTTTAAAATCACACAGAAGTTTCCTGGCCTTCATTTGCTTCTTCAGAATGCATTGGAGCATCCAATTTTGCATCTTAAGTGCAGCATAAGCCGCTCCGATGTCCTCAACGAAGGATTCCCACAATGGATCTGGAAGGATCAATGAGAAGAATCCGCTATTTGTAAATAAATTTTGAATAATTCTAAAGAATTGTTCCGTGACAGGAATATCTCCGGATTGAACATTGACGGCGTCACAGATGTTTTGATGTTGCTGTGTGCTGATGAGAGCTATTTTGGTAGATTCGCACATCAAATTGCAAAGAGCACTTGGCACCCTCGCGGATTATTGTGATCTTAATGGTCTTGCTGTGAACGTTTCAAAAACAAAGATTATGGTATTCAAGAGAACAGGGAGAATAAAATGCTTAAATTCTAGATTTGAGCGATATAAGGGCTCTGAGCTCGAGGTGGTCAAATCATATCTGTACCTAGGTATACCTCTCTCAAGGAATGGACTCGGTAATGAGGCGGCCAGATACGCCATTACAAAGGCTAAAATGGCAACTGGGGCGGCCCTCGCGGGTCTCACTAGTTTGAATGTTAGTTCCTGGAGAACATACGTCACCTTGTATAATTCACTAATAAGTTTCACCCTTCTGTATGCTATCCCCTCCTGGGGCCTTCTTCAGAATGACGATTTAAAAAAAGCACAACAAGCTTTTTTCAAGCGCACACTGAACCTCCCTGGGTGCACCCCAGGTTGGGCACTCAGGCTTGAAACTAATCTTGTTCACGTGAGTTACAGAGTCATGAAGTTATCATGGGACTGGCTGCTGAAAATTCTTGAGCAGGAAAACTCATTTCTCCCCAGAATTTGTGTCACTAGACTGATTCAACTGAGCTCCAACTCCGGCTGTAATGACTCTTATAACTGGGCCTCCCAAATTCGTAAATTCCTTGAGTTAACTAATCATGAATCCCTCTGGGATGACTTGAATTATTCAACGTTAGCCCCCAAAACTATTGAAATTTTTGCCGATTTTGAAAACCTCCTCAGACGTGAAGACCTTGAGAGGTGGTCTGTCTCTGCCTCCTGCCAGTCCATTCCTCCCTTCTGCCCCCAATCACATGTATAGAAATCTCAATACCTCACTGATAACCACAATTTACATATTAAACGAATCATTGCTCAACTGCGATTTGCGAACAAATTTAGTTGTTATTTTTATGTTTCGAATGCGAAGGTATCCTTCAGTCCCCAGAGTACTTGTAAATACTGTGAAAAAAATGAACAGGATACCCTTGAACACTTTTTCTTGAGCTGTTCAGTATCGGCCAGTATGCGCGAAACTTTGTACAGTGGTTTCTCCCACTTTGCCAACCGTCCTTTTGGAAATATCATTTTTAATGCTAATTACTCCGAAATCAAGGCCATTTATAAATTTGCTCTGAATTGTTTAGCAGTCAGACGAAATGTTGATCAGACAAATGCTTCTATACGTTCGCTCCAAAAATCAATCAGTTTTGTGCCTAACTAAAATGATCTCTTCTTTATTGTAATATTCCTACAATAAGACCATCTGCACTTCTTTGTACTCTTCTCTAATTAGCAATTTCTACCAACTTTCCATGCCAAATGTAAATATCATCATACACACATGTATATACTATGTATAATATTTCCCCCCTGCAACGGGGCTATGTACCCCATACGCAGAAAATAAATAATAATAATAATTCTAAAGAATTGTAAATAACTGTCAATAATCGTAAATAATTATAAAGAATTGTAAATAATTGTAAAGAATTGTAAATAAATGTAAATGATTATAAATAATTGTTAATAATTGTAGGGGAGCGTGGGGCAAAATGAAACACGAGGCAAAATGAAACAGTAGGAAAATCTCGTAATCTAAGGGAGATAGGACATTTTTTATGAGGACCGTTTTTGTATAGAATTTTACAAGCTACAAAAAAGGTTTTTATGAAAATCGTCTTATCTCCCTTAGATTACAAGATTTTCCTACTGTTTCATTTTGCCTCGTGTTTCATTTTGACTCACCGTCCCCTAAATAATTTTAAAGAATTGTAAATAAGTGTTAATAATCAGTGTTAAATCGATTGAAAAGATTTTATCGTAACTGTCAATAGATCCTAGTTAATTGTTTTTTTTTTCATTGAATGAATTTCTTCATCGTCGAGGAATTTTCGTAACATCTCGTCATCAAACATAACCTTATTTATCACAGAAAACTATTGGACAAGGAAAATTATTCCTACAACATTAAAAACATAATTTGAAAACATTACTTACCGTCGTGGATAACCGCTCCAGCAACTATTCCACTCATTGTCTCTTTTTCTTGATAAGCTCGCGTGAAATCAATAGTTAATTTTAAAAAATGAGGCCTTTGGGAGCAGCCGAAAGATCTAGAAGTGTGTGCACTGTGGAAGCGTCCCTGAGTTTTGTTGTGTGGACTAATGGGTGTCGCTCGGACAAACGCTCGCACGCTAGTTCAACTCACACCGATAGGGTTTGGCCAGACTGCGTGTCGCCAGAGCCTTCTCCTGATGGCGGGGTTCACTGAGGGACTCAAAGAGGATAGACATGAGTAGAGGCCCGGATCGGGGGGTTTGACTGACTCTGTTGTATAAAGTCGTATTAGTAATATAATTTTCCCAACTATGCCCTAGTGGAGCTCGTGCTCCGCAGGAATTATTCGAGCTCAACGTCAAAATTTCGCGTATTTGATTGATCAAAATATATGTAAATAATAGAAAATAAATTTATTTAATTTAACAAATACCCATGGGAATAAATTGAATGTAGAAAAGGATAGGAACTTGAAGACATAAATGGAATATTCCCAGATGTCTAGACACTGTGACAGCCCGAACGAAAAGGTGACAAATGGTTATTGTTTAATGACGCCCTTCGCGAAACTAAAATTTCCTTTTCGAAATTATTTTCTCTCGAATTTCTTAATCCCATCGTAAAAGTCTTTTCTAAATGATCTGTATGACCTTCCAATTTCCATTAAATTTCTCTCTGGTTCCCTGTTTATTGTCAACCTCGTTGTAAAGTTTTTCATTGCTCTTCGTACGTCCCAGTCGTCACAAAGAGACCTTACCGTGTAGAACCCTATCATAAAACCATTNTTCTTAATCCCATCGTAAAAGTCTTTTCTAAATGATCTGTATGACCTTCCAATTTCCATTAAATTTCTCTCTGGTTCCCTGTTTATTGTCAACCTCGTTGTAAAGTTTTTCATTGCTCTTCGTACGTCCCAGTCGTCACAAAGAGACCTTTCCGAGTAGAACCCTATCATAAAACCATTGACAACTTTCCTTAATGAGTCTAGAGACTCCCTCAAATCCTAAGCCGGGAGAAAACGTCCTCCCCTTCTTTTCGCCCGCAAAACTTCTCCTCTTCTCGATGCCGGATGTTTTCCTTCCCCCCTTTTTGCCACGTTGGGCCCTACGTCACAAGCGACGCCACTAGAGAGTAGGTGGGCCCTAGAGGTCAAGCGTTGTGGGGGTGAAGAGGCCAGCCCTTCGGAATAAGTAGCGCTGTGATTGGCTCCCTACCACGTCTTAGGGGTTGCAACTTAGACTTAAGAAATTTCTGTAAAGTAGCATAAGAACCAGAAGCTAGAAGTAAGAACACTCCTGTCTCAACGTTCGAAGGGGAAACACTTCCTCTAATTGTAATTGAATTCTTGAAGTCTCCGAATAATTTTGATTAAAAGTACAAAGTTTTAAAAGTGAAATAAACCGAGTGTCGACAACGTTATTTTGAACCTTCCCGCTTCCAGCGAGCAGAGTGCTTTAGCGCTCCACGGGCAACTTACCCGCCACCTTTCTAAAAAATTCCTAAACCCGAAATCCTCATACAACAGTGGTGACAGCGGTGGGATTTCAAAAATTAAATAAATAATTTATTCTGCCGGCTCCCGAGGTGTTATAAGAGGGAAGCGGGGAGTGAATTAAAAATTTTTCGGATTGGTGTGAACAACGAACATTGAGTGAAAAATGAATAAAGCAACAAACTGTGTTATCATTAACTCAAATAATTGACTTTTTAAGTGAAACGGTTTAAATGATAAAAAGCCACCTTGTGGTCTCTGAATTTTGAGTGTGTGGACAATCAGAACATCGAGAATTTAAATCAGAAAAGGCGCACTTCCCTCATCCCGGTTCTTTGACCACGGTTTTCCCGCAGGATGCGTTGGACGAATGTCTGAAAAGGGTGATTTTGGTGTCCGTGGAGAGTAAAAAAAAATTCCATCGAATCACCTGCGCAAGGGGCCGACGTGCTGGAGAAAAATAAAATCCAGCACCGAAAATCGAACGAGAAAACGAGAACAAGGCACAGGAGTCCAGAGATCATTGTTGAGGCAACAATTAACGAGCCAATCGGAGACAACAATTAACGAGCCAAGCGGAGACAACAATTAACGAACCAAGCGGAGACAACAATTGGCGTGCCAAGCCGAGACGATAATTGAGAGACCAAGCGGAACTGAGACAATCGAGAGACACTGGAGAGTCGAGGAGAACATCTGGTTCCGTAAATATTAATAAGATTAGATTATTTTATTGTAATTAGATTTTTTTTTTGATAAGCTTAAAATGCATCCGACAACTCGGAGACGCGCGGGAACGAGTCTTAGGCGGACGCCGAGTGGTAGTATTCGCCCCCGTAGTAATTTCCGCGGTTCTTCCACAACGAGAAATAGACCGCGCTCCGCTTCTGAAGTTCACGAATTAATTACGAATGCAGTTGTAGAACCAATACCTCCTCTTTTCCCCAATCGTAGATCGAGAGATGTTTCATCTGCCAATTCCACAAATAATTCCACAAATAATTCAAATGGTTTAGACGACATACGCGAGTTGAGTTCACCTTCAATTACGAAACACGTATCGTACATGCCCCTTAAACTTGCTGTCGAAATGGTCCCCAAGTTTGACAAAAAATCATATAGTCTCACTAAATTCGTAAAACAATGTCAAATTGCCGATCGTAGTGTACGACCTGAGGAACGCGAGCATTTATTTTCCCTGGTTATAAACAAAATTGAGGGCCGTGTAAATCAATTAATTGAAAATCGTGGTAAACCCGTCGACGTGGATGGTTTAATAAAAATTTTGAAAAACGCTTTTGCTCGGGAATTTGATATTAACGGTGTTCAAGAGGAGTTAAAAATCGTGCGTCAAGCAGAAAATGAAGATACTGAATTTTTCGGAGCGAGGGTCAGTTCAATTCTAAATCGTGGCTTAGAAGCAACCAAAGAAGAATACCATGGACAAAAGGTCCCCGCAGTAGAAATATTATTAATCAAAGCTGCAGTGAGGGGTTTCATACGTGGCTTACGTGAGCGTTTACTCGGTACTGTAATTGCTGAGAAGAAATTCGAAACCCTTGACGATGCAATTGACACAGTCACTCGTCTTGAACGTGAACTTGGAGATCGCCCTTCATTCCCTAAGTCAATCACTCGCGAAACACGCACATTTACAATTTACGACAACGAGAATACATATTCATCTCCTAACACACGGGGAACACACACTTTTTTTAACTCCCGCGATAAGTCTGCATCCTCCAACCCACGCTACTTACGTCCATCCTCCGACACACGCGATAGACGCACGTCCCCCGCTACACGCACGTACACAATTCAAGGTCATGATACGCGCACGTGTTACAATTGCAAAAGACAGGGACATATTGCGTTGCATTGCCCCGAAGAATCAAATCTCAGGTGTTACTGGTGCGGTAAATTCGGCAACAAAGAAAGAGTTTGCCGATCAAAACTCAGTGGAAACCCTCGATTCAACCCCCATTATAATCCCAACCCTCAAATGCCACAAACTAATCCCTTAAACTCCAACGGGGGTCGACAAATCGACGCGAGTCAGGCAAAACCCCTTATTGCCCACGGAAATACCAACACGTCTGTTATAATTTAAAAACGAATGATGTTTCTGATTTGCCTGTCGTCAGTTTAAAGAGTCTTCGATTTAATGAGGGAAATGCATATTTTTTGATTGACACTGGTTCCCAATTAAATTTGTTTAAACTCAACGTGCTAAATTCGAACATCTCCATCAATTCAAGCAAAATATACAGGCTCACGGGAATCGGTTCGGGCATGATCAACACACTGGGAGAAGTTTTATTATCTATTAATAACTCAAAAATAAAATTTCAAGTGGTAAACAATGATTTCCCTATCAATGAAGCTGGAATACTTGGAATTTCTTTTCTTAACGAGCAAAAAGCTCAGTTGACATTCGGTGATGAAATTCCCGGGAATTTGAAATTAGGAGGAACATTCATTCCATTTTGCTCGCCTATGACATTCCAGTTACCCCCACGTGCTGAAACTCTCATTACAATTCCAATTAAAAATACCACAGAAAAGACAGGCTATATCCCAAATATTGATGCAGGACCTGGGGTATTTCTTGGAGAATCTCTCGTGACAAACGGAAATGGCACAGCTAAGATTTTTGCGATAAATTGCAACACAACCTCTATTACACTCACTGTGCCTCCAATCGAACTAGAACAATTTGAGATTATACCTCCTAGCCACCGTTCTGCTCGAACCGCCGACCCTGAACTCGAAAAATCAAGAGCCGATGCCGCGAGATTAGTCCAGCTGAGCGAGAATCTAAAACACGAAGATTTGAACGACACAGAGAAAGCTAGTATTTTGAATGATATAGCTTTGTTCCCTTATCAATTCACTTTGCCGGGAGATAAATTGGGTTCGACTAATGCCGCGAAACATAAAATTATAACGACAGATGAATTACCGATAAATACCAAACAATATCGATTTCCCCAGATTCACAAGGAAGAGATAAAAATCAGGTTGAGGGACTTTTGGAAACTGGGATAATTAAACCTTCAAATTCCCCTTATAACTCCTCCTCGTGGATGGTGCCTAAAAAACCTGACTCCTCCGGGAAACCGTGTTGGCGGATGGTTGTTGATTATCGTGGTTTGAACGAAAAGACGATTAGCGATTCTTACCCCCTCCCCAACATCACTGACATTTTAGACCAACTTGGGGGTGCTAGATATTTTAGCACGCTAGATCTAGCTTCTGGTTTTCATCAGGTCCCCATGGACCCTGAATCAATGCCCAAAACTGCCTTCTCGACCCCTCATGGCCACTACGAGTTTCAAAAAATGCCTTTTGGTTTAAAAAACGCCCCCGCGACTTTCCAAAGGCTAATGGATCAGGTTTTGTCCGGATTACAAGGCATAGAGCTTTTTGTCTATATGGACGACATCGTGATTTATGCGTGTTCTCTCGAGGAACATTCGCAGAAGTTACGAACACTGTTAGCACGTCTTCAAAGTGCAGGCTTGATCCTTCAGCCAGATAAATGCCATTTTCTCGACAGTGAGGTGGCGTATCTCGATCACCTCATCACCAAAGACGGTGCTAAACCAGACCCCACGAAAATCAAAGCTGTAAAGAATTTTCCACCCCCAAAAACCCGGAAACAAATCAAACAATTCCTGGGACTGATCGGTTATTATCGTCGATTCATCCCTGATTTCGCAAGAATCGCGAAACCCCTCACAAACCTCACGAAACTTGACATTCCATTCGACTGGGATGATTCAGCCAAAACTTCCTTTGAGACCCTGCGAGATATTATTTGTTCTGAGCCCCTTTTGCAGTACCCGAATTTCTCGCAACCCTTTCTTGTGACTACAGATGCCTTTAACTACACGGTAGGAGCAGTCCTCAGTCAGGGGGTTATTGGCAAAGATCTACCCATTGCGTATGCATCTAAAACCCTGAAAGATGGACAACTCAATTATTCTACCACAGAGAAGGAGTTGTTTGCTATTTTGTTTGCCGTAGAACATTTTCGCCCTTATCTTTACGGACATCAATTTACCATCGTTACGGATCATCGCCCACTTGTTTGGTTACACAATACTAAAGACCCCACCTCCAAATTAATGAGATGGAGAATCCGATTGAACGAATACAACTATAATATCGTTTACAAACCCGGGAAATTAAATTCGAATGCCGACGCCCTCTCTCGTAACCCCGTAGATTCTGAATTACCGCCTGTACTCCTTTCCACCACCCCATCAATGACAGACAGTAACAATGAGAAAAGAATCCTATGTCTACGAAATTTGGAAAAAGTGCCGGTCTGCGTAGACAAAGCACCGGCTTCCTGATTTCTTAATAGACAAGGATAAAGTTGATAGACTGGACGATTTTGCAAATGAGATGATGATAGGTGCTGTTTTCCTAGCACGCGGGGAAACAGTACGCAATGAGTTGAGTGAGGTCGTGGACGATTTGATGAGTAAAACCAGTAATGACTTGACTGAAGTGGAACATAAAAATGATTGTGATAGATATGAGACCGTGAACGACAATGAGACGCCTTGTACTTCCGTGAGACCGAACTCAAGTACGAAGGAACCACTTGCCCGAGCGTGGAGCGATTCTAAAGCTCGAGATCGCAGGGGAAGTGTAGCATCTTTGGATTCTCAAGGAGACCGGTCTCCCGGATACAAAGAAGGAAGGTCGCGCCAAGAGAAAACCGAGACAGACTATCCAGAGCGTTCGCGATCTGGAGAAATCTTGAGTAAAACGAGTAAAATGAGTAATATGAGTAAAAGAATAAAATGAATGATATGAGCAATTTGAGTAAATTAGCTGGCGGTATGTCTAGCCTGGTTGATAACGGGATGTTCCAAGGAGGTAGAACAGACCCGATTCAGGACGACACCGTCTGGGCACCACACGAGCTTGAGATTGAGATTGAGAGATTGACTGAGAAACGAGTGCGACCTTCCATAGGCATGACCTCACTAGATAGTTCTGATGAAAATGATAAAGATGAATTGACGACTGCAAAAATATTGAAATTAGACGCTAATGATCCTCTCCCTCCTTCCGTTCCAAACATTATTTACACGAAAGATCACCTGTATCTCCGCAAAGAGCACCTCGCACATTTTATTCCACTCGATTGTGACATCACTTCTGATGTTGGACTGGAATTGTTAGCGAGAAGAAGATTTTCTGCAGACAAATTAAAAACCTGTCATTTTAACGTGGGGGATGCACTTACATTCCCAGACGAAAATTCCCACGTCTTCCATTTAGTCGTGAAACGAACCCCTGACGATGAACCCACTCTCCCTCACATAAAATCATCAGTAGAGTCTTTGAAACACCTCATGGAGAACCTAAATATCAAAACTGTTTGTATTTCCAAAAACGAGAATGACTTACCCCTTATTGACTGGCAACACGTAGAAGAAATAATAAAAACTACCTTCAGTGATCCAGGCTACATGATTTTTGTTTGTACTGGTGAAGTGAAAACCCCTTCAAAACCTGAACGAGATGCTGTGATAAAAGAATATCACGAATCAGCCGTGGGAGGGCATCAAGGCGTACTCAAATTATTTAAACGAATTCGCGAAGATTTTTATTGGCCAAAGATGCAACAGGATATTAGTGACTTTATTCCCACTTGTCCTAGTTACCAACGATATAAAATTCGTTCCGTCAAAACCCGACAACCGATGAGAATAACAGACACCCCTAAAACCGCGTTTGAAAAAATACAAATGGACATTGTAGGCCCCCTTCCCATTACTCTGAGAGGAAATAAATACCTCCTCACGATAAAAGACAACCTGACGAAATATTCCGATGCAATTCTCATAGCCACCATAGACACGGTTACTGTTGCTATTGCTTACGCGAAAAATTTCATCTGTCGTTTCGGTTGTCCTCGAACTATCCAAACAGACCAAGGAAGTAATTTTACTAGCCGTATCATGAAACAATTCTGCAGGATTTTCAAAATTCAGAAAATAACTTCCACCGCTTTTCGCCCCCAATCACAAGGTTCTATCGAACGCGCGCATCGCATATTCGCCGATTACCTGAAACAATACTGCACGAAAACCGATTGGGACGATTGGATTAAGTTTGGCATGTTTTCTTATAATACTGCGGTTCACGAAGGTACACAATTCACCCCTCACGAGCTCGTCTTTGGTAAAAAGGCAATAATTCCGTCCGAATTTGCCCACGAACGTGTAGAGCGTACCTTCATCGAATACTTAAATGATTTATTCGTAAAAATTACTACCACTCAAGCGGCCGCCGCCGAGAATCTAAGACTTGCGAAAGAAAAGAGCAAGAAATATTATGATAAGAGAGCCAATCCACGCGAATTCAAAGTCGATGATTTTGTTTATCTTATAAAAGAAACAAAGAATGGCAAATTTGATGCGAGTTGGCTGGGCCCTTACAAAATTATCACAGTTTATGATGACTATAATGATGAGATTGCTCTTGATGGGAACAAGACGAAAATTGTACCCACTGATAAACTTAAATCTGCTAGCATTAGATTGGATGATAAAAATAAAAAGTAAGAAAATAAAACGAAAGATTTTTTCCTTAATTAATTTCATTTAATGTACATAGATGTATAAATTGTTGATCAAACTAGAAAATTATTCATATTAGATTGAAAATTTATCTATTTGTTTATAGTCTTTATAAATAAAACCACCGGGACTTGGAATTTATTGATATTAGAGTGAAAATCTTATCCAGTAGTTTATGCTGATGCTCATTTCCCTTGTAAATAAAATGGTCATAGCTTGAACATAAATCATGTTAGATTGGAAATTGATCGCTTTGTTATAGTGACAACTATTTACTCTGTAAATAACGCCATGATAATTTGAACCTCGCTAATATTAGATTTAAAGTTTATCGATCCAATTATAATGACGACAATTCATTAATGTAAATAAAATTCATCTTAATTTGGAATTTGTCATGTTAGAAAGAAAAATTTCGATTTTTCAATTGCATTATGCGACTACAGCAATACGAGTTCGTTTCTGTAGTTAATATCATTAAAAAGTTTAATTCTTTCATCTGCAAAAAGAACAATAATAATAATAATAACAATGAAAATAAGGTTATTGATAACCAATTGCTAGATCATGTTCATACAAGCTCTTAATAACTGATAACAACAAAAATTGGAAAACATTCATATCAGTCGAAGGATAGAAATTGATAAAAACTATTTGTTCAACTATATATCTATTTGTAAATAACACCATCAAAACTCGAATCTATGATCGTAAATTATATCACTTAATACCTTTATCTAGAATTGTAGAAAAATAGAGATGTTCGCATGGGAAACACCTTTTGATTAAGGGGGGAGGTGTTATATAAAGTCGTATTAGTAATATAATTTTCCCAACCATTCCCTAGTGGAGCTCGTGCTCCGCGGGAATTATTCGAACTCAACGTCAAAATATCCCGTATTTGATTGATCAAAATATATGTAAATAATAGAAAATAAACTTATTTAATTTAACAAATACCCATGGGAATAAATTGAATGTAGAAAAGGATAGGAACTTGAAGACATAAATGGAATATTTCCAGATGTCTAGACACTGTGACAGCCCGAACGAAAAGGTGACAAATGGTTATTGTTTAATGACACCCTTCGCGAAACTAAAATTTCCTCTTCGAAATTATTTTTTCTCGAACTTCTTAATCCCATCGTAAAAGTCTTTTCTAAATGGTCTGTATGACCTTCCAATTTCCATTAAATTTCTCTCTGGTTCCCTGTTTATTGTCAACCTCGTTGTAAAGTTTTTCATTGCTCTTCGTACGCCCCAGTCGTCACAAAGAGACCTTTCCGAGTAGAATCCTATCATAAAACCATTGACAACTTTCCTTAATGAGTTTAGAGACTCCCTCAAATCCTAAGCCGGGAGAAAATGTCCTCCCCTTCTTTTCGCCCGCAAAACTTCTCCTCTTCTCGATGCCAGATGTTTTCCTTCCCCCCTTTTTGCCACGTTGGACCCTACGTCACAAGCGACGCCACTAGAGAGTAGGTGGGCCCTAGAGGTCAAGCGTTGTGGCGGTGAAGAGGCCAGCCCTTCGGAATAAGTAGCGCTGTGATTGGCTCCCTACCACGTCTTAGGGGTTGCAACTTAGACTTAAGAAATTTCTGTAAAGTAGCGTAAGAACCAGAAGCTAGAAGTAAGAACACTCCTGTCTCAACGTTCGAAGAGGAAACACTTCCTCTAATTGTAATTGAATTCTTGAAGTCTCCGAATAATTTTGATTAAAAGTACAAAGTTTTAAAAGTGAAATAAACCGAGTGTCGATAACGTTATTTTGAACCTTCCCGCTTCCAGCGAGCAGAGTGCTTTAGCGCTCCATGGGCAACTTACCCGCCACCTTTCTAAAAAATACCTAAACCCGAAATCCTCATACAACAACCCCAAGTAAAGTTAGTTGGTACCCCACGGGAAAAGTGGCGTCCCGGTCGAATTGTCAGTGAATGTGAGTCGGATGCGTGGGTAACTCGGCAGTAGCAGTCCCGCTGTCACAGGGGCAGGATCGGGGACTTTTGTCCTCCTTGTACTCAATGTTTACTTTATGTTTTTCAGTTGATTTATTCGCCGACTAATTAATATTAAGGGATGAAACAAAGACTGTTCGATGGAGAATTGAATTCCCCATCCACCAACCCCTGTTTCATCCCTTAATATCTGCAATAAAAAATTAATATTGCGACGAAAGTCACGGCGCTATAAGAAACCCAATGTTGTCTCGGCGCAGAGTGACTCTTCATTAATTCGCCCGCTAATTAAAAAATCGTCCCTCCCCTCCTAATTAATATTAAGGAATGAAACCATTTNAAGTCACGGCGCTATAAGAAACCCAATGTTGTCTCGGCGCAGAGTGACTCTTCATTAATTCGCCCGCTAATTAAAAAATCGTCCCTCCCCTCCTAATTAATATTAAGGAATGAAACCATTTCTGTTCGATGGAGAATTAAATTCCCCATCCTTGAACCTCCGTTTCATTCCTTAATCTCTGTAATGAAAGAATAAACACTACGACGAAAGTCGCGGCGCTATGAAAAACTCAATGGTTTCTCGGCGCAGAGTGCTTCCCCATTAATTCGCCCGCTAATTAAAAAATCGTCTCTTTCCTCCTAATTAATATTAAGGAATGAAACCAATGCTGTTCGATGGAGAATTAAATTCCCCATCCTTCAACCCCCGTTTCATTCCTTAATCTCTGTAATAAAAAAATAAAAACTGCGACGAAAGTCGCGGCGCTATGAAAAACTCAATGGTTTCTCGGCGCAGTGACTCCCGACAACTCGCCCGCTAATTAAAAAATCGTATCTCTGCTCCTAATTAACATTAAGGAATGAAACCAATGCTGTTCGATGGAGAATTAAATTCCCCATCCTTTAACCCCCATTTCATTCCTTAATCTCTGTAATGAAAAAATAAAAACTGCGACGAATGTCGCGGCGCTATGAAAAACCTAATGGTTTCTCGGCGCAGTGATTGCCGACAACTCGCCCGCTAATTAAAAAATCGTCTCTCTCCTCCTAATTAACATTAAGGAATGAAACCAATGCTGTTCGATGGAGATTTAAATTCCCCATCCTTCAATCCCCGTTTCATTCCTTAATCTCTGTAATGAAAAAATAAAAACTGCGACGAAAGTCGCGGCGCTATGAAAAACTCAATGGTTTCTCGGCGCAGAGTGCTTCCCCATTAATTCGCCCGCTAATTAAAAAATCGTCTCTTTTCTTCTAATTAACATTAAGGAATTTTCAACAATCATAGTATAATTGTAATTACTTACTCATATCTCTGGCACTTGTTAGTATTTCAGATTTTTCGTTTTCTCGAGAATATTTTTCACAATTGTAACGAACGAATTCTTAAAAATGACAGCGGACGAAAGAATGGAAACAGTACAGAAACGAAGCCTTACTGATAGGGGTCAACAGTGGGGGAAGGGGAACGGACGAAAGATTGAAGGGATTTCGAGTATTTTCTACTGACAAAATAAAACAAATATGCAATGAAAAAAAATTTTTATTCTACATTTATTCCAGCAACTCAGAATTTTTCACCACTGTTTTGTAATAATTAGCGTCCATTGTTTGATCTGTACCGGTATGAGGGGACTCCATGACGTTCGATTTCGGTGGTCATGCGGACACCATTCGTAAGCAGTTGATCATGCCTGCGTGCGGCCGCTTGCAATTCCCTCGTGCTTTCCAATACCATCACTAGTTGGCCCTGTCTTTTCAGCAAATCCCAATGGAGTTCATTAATGGCTTGTCTGACAAACCCTCTGCCGTTTTCACAATGTTCTGTAACATTATATGAAGCCAAGAACTCACTATTTCACCCACAATCACTTGATCCAGAAAATTGTACTGATAACAAAAAATAAAACTTACCCATTTTTATACAGAGCAATCGATGGGAAGCGTTTTGTGATCGGTTATTTCGTCCTGTTAGAGTGCCGTTTACTTTTTGTTAGTTTACCACACAGCCGGGACAATCGGTGCAAAGCAGTGATACCAGATGCGGGTCCCACACGTCCCCCACTCCTCGCTCGCGTACCTACCACACGTCCCCCGGTCCTCTCTCGCTAGCGTTTTTATTTATTATTTATTTTATTATCATCGCGGGCCACCTGAGATAATAGTCCAATGAACGAAGGTCTAACATACGAATGTTTGCTAATCATGCTCCATTTTTGATACAATTTGTGATTTGGGCGTATGAAACTAATGGCGGATGTTTAAGGTTCCCCAAGTTTGTGTGGGGGTTGAAAAAGCCAAAAAACTACCTCTGAAAACCGTTTTTTCGAAATAATTCGTGAATAACGCGTTGTACGTCCAAAAATATAATATACAAAGTTGTAGAGCTCAAAATTCTACAAAAAAAATGTGTAGGGCACTTTACCCCTATTCCCAACCGTTCATCCCCCAGAGCCGCGTGAAGATCAGATGGGAAAAAAAAATGTTTTCCATTAAAAAATTTGAAGTTAGTGAATTTTTTTTTTTTGTAATTCGGAATACCAGTGTTTTTTTTCAATATAGCTTGTTTATTTATTCAGAACGAATTCAATATATGTTGCTATTTATATCTTGACATTGAATCGATGAATTTCTTTTTTTTTTCTTCCATATTTTTTATTAGAACATTTACCACAAATTTTGTCCTGATCGTACCCGCGAATCTCCTATGGATTGAACGTTAAACGTAATTTTCTAGCTCCAACCCTTAAATCCGGCGCCGTGAATGAGAACATTTTGTGCGAGAGAGAAGTATCCGTCTCACCCCCACTCCCTACAGCATTGTTCAGACCACTTGCGCATGCGCGCACGGGCCTGTGGAACATCACGGACTGAATGCGAGAAAAAGAATCATTTGAGGTTTTTCGTCAGCCGTTCGCTCTCTCTCTCTCTCTCTCTCTCTCTCTCTCTCTCTCTCTC
>NW_021680734.1:91536-91714 GCF_001412515.2 Diachasma alloeum
TAAATTACCCATCAATTAACCCTCTTTCATCCCTTAATCTCTGTAAAAAATGTAAGAAACTGTCATGAAAATCACAGCTCAGTAAGAAAAATAATTGTTTTGCGGCGCATAGTGACTCCCGGTAATTAAAAATTCACCTCTCCCCTCCTAATTGAGATTAAGGGATGAAAAAAGGGCA
>NW_021680734.1:91820-102075 GCF_001412515.2 Diachasma alloeum
AATTAACCCTCTTTCATCCCTTAATCTTTGTAACAAAAAAATATAAACTGCCATGAACCTCAAGGGCCAGTAAGCAAAATAATTATTTTGCAGCGCACACTGACTTTTCACCATTCGCCCGTGAATTACAAATTCCCCTCTCCCCTCCTAATTGAGATTAAGGGATGAAAAAAGGGCAATTCGACGGAGAATTAAATTCTCCATTAATTAACCCTCTTTCGTCCCTTAATCTTTGTAACAAAAAAATATAAACTGCCATGAACCTCAAGGGCCAGTAAGCAAAATAATTATTTTGCAGCGCACACTGACTTTTCACCATTCGCCCGTGAATTACAAATTCCCCTCTCCCCTCCTAATTGAGATTAAGGGATGAAAAAAGGGCAATTCGACGGAGAATTAAATTCTCCATTAATTAACCCTCTTTCGTCCCTTAATCTTTGTAACAAAAAAATATAAACTGCCATGAACCTCAAGGGCCAGTAAGCAAAATAATTATTTTGCAGCGCACACTGACTTTTCACCATTCGCCCGTGAATTACAAATTCCCCTCTCCCCTCCTAATTGAGATTAAGGGATGAAAAAAGGGCAATTCGACGGAGAATTAAATTCTCCATTAATTAACCCTCTTTCGTCCCTTAATCTCCGTAAAAAAAAATATAAACTGCCAAGAAAGTCAGGGGCCTGTAAGAAAAATTATTTTTTCGCGGCGCACACTGACTTTTCACCATTCGTCCGCGAATTAAAAATTCCCCTCTCCCCTCCTAATTGAGATTCAGAAATGAAAAAAGGCCAATTCGACGGAAAATTAAATTCTCCATTAATTAACCCTCTTTCATCCCTTAAACTCTGTAACAAAAAATATAAACTGCTAAGAAAATCATGGACCAGTGAGAAAAATAATAGTTTCGCGGCGCACAGTGACTCCCGGTAATTAAAAATTCCCCTCTCCCCTCCTAATTGAGATTAAGGGATGAAAAAAGGGCAGTTCGACGGAAAATTAAATTCTCCATTAATTAACCCTCTTTTGCCCCTTAATCTCCGTAAAAAAAAATATAAACTGCCAAGAAAGTCAGGGGCCAGTAAGAAAAATTATTTTTTCGCGGCGCACACTGACTTTTCACCATTCGTCCGCGAATTAAAAATTCCCCTCTCCCCTCCTAATTGAGATTCAGAAATGAAAAAAGGCCAATTCGATGGAGAATTAAATTCTCCATTAATTAACCCTCTTTCATCCCTTAAACTTTGTAACAAAAAATATAAACTGCCATGAAACTCAGGGGCCAGTAAGAAAAATAATTCTTTCGCGGCGCCACTGACTTTTCACCATTCGCCCGGTAATTAAAAATTCACCTCTCCCCTCCTAATTGAGATTAAGGGATGAAAAAACGGCAGTTCGACGGAGAATTAAATTCCCCATCAATAAACCCTCTTTCATCCCTTAATCTCTGTAACAAAAAAATAAAAACTGCCATGAAAGTCATGGGCCAGTGAGAAAAATAATAGTTTCGCGGCGCACAGTGACTCCCGGTAATTAAAAATTCACCTCTCCCCTCCTAATTGAGATTAAGGGATGAAAAAACGGCAGTTCGACGGAGAATTAAATTCCCCATCAATTAACCCTCTTTCATTCCTTAATCTTTGTAACAAAAAAATATAAACTGCCATGAAACTCAGGGGCTAGTAAGCAAAATAATTCTTTTGCAGCGCACACTGACTTTTCACCATTCGCCCGCGAATTAGAAATTCACCTCTTCCCTCCTAATTGAGATTAAGGGATGAAAAAACACCAGTTCGACGGAGAATTAAATTCCCCATCAAGTAACCCTCTTTCAACTCTTAATTTCTGTAACAAAAGAATTAAAACTGCCATGGAATTCAGGGGCCAGTAAGAAAAATAATTTTTTCGCGGCGCACACTAATTATCCGTCGAACTGCAGTTTTTTCATCCCTTAATTTTAATTAGGAGGGGAGAAGTGAATTTTTAATTCGCGGGCGAATGGTGAAAAGTCAGTGTGCGTCGCGAAAAAATTATTTTTCTTACTAGCCCGTGACTTTCTTGGCAGTTTATTTTTTTTTTACAGAGATTAAGGGATGGAAGAGGGTTACNCAGAGATTAAGGGATGAAAGAGGTTCAATTGATGGGGAATTTAATTCTCCGTCGAACTGCTGTTTTTTCATCCCTGAATCTCAATTAGGAGGGGAGAGGTGAATTTTTAATTCGCGGGCGAATGATGAAAAGTCAGTGTGCGCTGTAAAAGAATTATTTTGGTTACTGGCCCCTGAGTTTCATGGCAGTTTGTATTTTTTTGTTACAAAGATTAAGGGATGAAAGAGAGTTAATTAATGGAAAATTTAATTCTCCATCGAATTGCCCTTTTTTTCATCCCTTAATCTCAATTAGGAGGGGAGAGTTGAATTTTTAATTTTTTTTTGAGTAAATCATGTAATTTTCACGCGCCGGGGGTTAAATAACAAATACTTGCCCTATTGAAAATAATTTTCTAATTTTCCAGATAAAATGTAGAAATGGCAATGAACGCAATCGATTGAAAATTAAATTCTCTATCGATTAATCCACTTTAATTATTTCACCTTATCTGCACCCCGAAAGAAGGCGCGAGAGTAATTAATCCGCAAGGATGTGAGGGGGTTCATTTTCATACATGTTAGCTCCAAAAAAAATTCCTATTGTATCGTGAGTTTTTTGACCCACAGTAGGTGAATATTGACGTAGTTGAGTGAAATTTCTGTGAGTTGTTTTGTTATTAATAATTCAGTTGTAAAGCGGTAAACTGTGTTCAGTCGATTTTGACTTTTGGCCATTTTATGAATATCTCGAAATCTAAGAAAGGTAGAATAATAGTTCTCTTAGCTTTTTTTTCAACCCTTAATTGGCTCCACAAAAAATGTAATCACAGTAAATTTTCCATCTCTTTTGCATTCCGAGATATTCGTCGAATAATTGCCCCTTTTTAGAATCGACTCAACTCGGTTTACCGCTTCGCTAGTAAATCCATCAATAAATAAAAAAAATTTCCACCTGGATTTGGTGCAAAAAACAAATATAATTTTCCAATACAATTCTGATAGAATTTCAATAGAATTTCTATAGAATTATAATAGAATTCCGATAAAATTCCAATAGAAATTCTCCGGAATTTCTATTTGTTTTTCTATTGAATTTTTTCATGCGTGTGTTTCATACTAATACGCATGTAGCTATAATTGCTTAATAAATTGAAGAAAATTGCCGAGGTCCGAAAAATACTCTGAGGTATTCTAATAAGCAATAAAACAATCCTCTAAAACAAGACAAAATTCTTCCAATTCATTTCAAAGAGTTGAGAAGGTACGGGAATTACCGTGAGGGGTATAAATGAGCAATGACACTATTTTTTGAAACGAAGTAAACTATTTCTCTTCGTTTAAAAAATGGGCGTCATCACTAATTCGCACCCCTTGGGGTGGATCTCCAACTTCTTCACATTTTTTTAATTAGTTCGAACATTACAGCTGCATGCGTATTGGTCACACCTCGCCTTCGCATAAAAAAATAGAGGTAAAAAAATTATCTTTGTTCTATTAAAAAGTGCGTCTTCGATAATTCGTATTGCTCCAGTACAGGCAATGTTCAAACATGCTCAATTCACGAAAAAACATTCGAAAATTCTAGCTGCAAGCACTTAGTCTCCCCCCCCCCTCTCCCCCTAGCAGTTCGCCGGAACACTCAAGTCATAATTTTATAATCTTAGTTTTTTTTTCATTAACTTTCCTGAATGTCTGTACCCTGAGTTTTTTAACAATTATTTTATAAGTTGTCTCTCGATGGTCTTGTGTTTCCCCCCCACTCTTGATGGCCTGACGGTCTCCCATTGGCCACCGAGAGTAAAAACAGAGGGAGTATTATCCTTTTTAGAATATTTCCAAGAATTTCGCCCGGCTGTCGACTTCCAAAAATCGCCCCAGCGTTGGTTAGCGTAAAAAGTTTTCGCCACTTTATTCTGATCGTTCAGACGCACCGCATTGATTTCAACTTGGTGTTGCTGCTGGTTGCTGCATTTTAACAATAATGGGTAAGTTGCAATGCACTGTTCAAGTGCAGTGTTTAAGTGCAGTTTTTGAGTGCGACAATAGTAAGAAGAAAAAAAAGAGAAAATCGTTCTATTCTCAATCGCCGAGGGTAAATTCACGATCATAAATTCACGATTTAAATTCAAACAAACCCATGCCGTGAAAAAAACATTTTCTCGGTACTCATTTCAGAGGAAGAAATGGAAATCAGTGCACTCGATTGACAGTGGGGCTCTGAATTGTTTGAACCATTTTCATCCCTTCATTTCATCTATAACCGTGAGGAAGACGTATCAGTAATCATCGGCAGAGCGAGAATCGTTCCATTCTAAGTGACAACGGAGCGAGCATTTGTTATTCCGCTTTCAATACTTCAGAATAAAATGATTTTTATTTAAACTGGTCACTGCTTGGGAGTAGAAAAAAATTCTCACCGTTGATGATCACTGGCGCGCCGTTCTAAGGGTTGCTGGTGAAATGAATGAATGGAAGAGGATAAACACGAATGAAAAAATCCTGTAGGATTTCCTATAGAATATTCCCATCGGATTCCCTATAGTTGGGGGGATGCCTACAATCCATTTCCAATCTACAAATTTATGTCGCGGATGATACCCTGGGTGTGAGAATTTTTTTTGTGAAATAATAATCAAAATTTAGGCTTCTCACCCTTCAATCACCCACATTTCGAATATTTTAACCCTTTCAATTTCGCTAAAACTTTTTGTAGGGGTTGAGAGGATGCCTAAGGTCCATTTTCAATTGAAAAATTCATGCAGGCTATGATCCCTTGAGGGTAAGATTTTTTTTTTTGTAAAATAAAACTCAAAATTTTGGCTTCTCACTGCGTACTGCTAATAGTTCGAAAAATATCGAACTATTTGAAAAATTCGAATTTGAAATTCGAATCAAATTTCATTATTCGATTCGATTCGAACACATACTTTCATGAATCTCATTAATTTCGATTTCCTCAATTTTTCTATTTTCGCGAATGGAATAAATTCGATTCTCTTCCATTCCAATGTTATGTGAATACGTTTATAATACGCTTATGGTTTCAGAATTCGAGGAAATTCTCCGGTTTTCGAGAAAATTCTAGAAAAATCTCCAGTTTTAGAGGAATTATCCGGTTTTCCAGGAAATTCGAGACAATCTTCCGGTTTCCTAAATAATTTGAGAAAATTCTGCAATTTTTCTGCAAAATTAAAACAAATTTCCAGTTCTCTAGAAAATTCGGGGAAATTCTCCGGTCTTATTAATTGATCGAAGATTCAAAATTTGTCATTGATTTTTCACTTATCATTCATCTTTATCTATGATTTTTGTTTCTATTTATCATCCTTTTTTATAATACATTCGAAGTTTGAAAGAAGAAAAGGAAGCTTATCACAAGCGAATGAAGTGATTGATCAGCGCGCGCGGGACCGCGCGCGTCCGGTCTAGTTAAGACACAAAATTGAGACTCGGAATCAATGGGTTATAAGGGTCAGGATTTGGGTCATGAATCTGATCGAAAATTTTTATAGAAAATCCTATAGGAATTCCTATCAGGCGATCCTATCAGGCAAATAGGAAATGTTCTAATTCTCCCTAGCATTTTCTCAAGGAAATCCTATGGAATATTCTATAGGAAATCGTATAAGATTGTAGTGATTCATAAAAAAAAACACTATAGATTTCAGTTTGTTATCGTCTCTACTGCCATTCCAGATCGTGAACAACTGATCCAGAAGATCAAGAGATCTATTGCTGCCATTCGGGCTGAAACCCAGCGGCAGGCTGAGCTGTTGGAGAGGATGACGGATAATTCGGAGAGGATCAGGAGGGAGAGCTATCGTCAGAAGTGGATGATGGAGAACGCCAATAAGATGGTGGACAAACTCGTGGAGGGGGAGGAGGAGGAGGATGGAGAGTAAGGGAGTCAATGAACCTGCCACATTTTCGAGGGTCAAATTCAATTCTTATATTAATAAATACAGTTATTGACCTAAAGATTAGTTTTTCATTTTTACAACAAAGGAATTGACAAATTAGGAATAATTTATCCCACACCCTCTTACCCTTTTCTCTCACCTATCGGAAATTTCCCTTCCCATCCTCGTAATATTAAGTTTTTCAGAAATTACATCATGTAGTTCTTCATTCATTTGCGCATTTATTCAAATACTATTATTATTTGATTACTATATCTTACTGACGGTAAGTGTTATTCTATTTTAATTTTACATTTTCCTTTTTTTTGTAGTTTTGATGAAGAGATTAGGCAAATAAATTGAAACAAAAATCAGTAAATTTGACACGAGGATAGAAAATATCTGCATAGAATGAAAGGTGTATGAACAAACTCAATACAACAACCTAGCATCTCTAAGCAATTCTATATAATTGTCATTGGAATTTTATTGGAAAATTCCCCAGTTTAGAAATTTTTCCCCAGTTCTAGTCGGTGATCAAAGGGTATTTCTGGGGCCGATCCAGCCATCGGAGCAGACCTCGAGAACGGCAGATGGTTGGGTCAAGAGAGCGACCATAGCATTCCCCATATGTGGCTTAATCGTCCTCCTCATTCTCGCGAGCCTCGCGATAAGACTCCTCCAGCCTCTGCCAACACAATCCGACAAATTGGAGCCCCACAGGACACCCGACAATGCTCCACCCCTGCTGGGCTGCGGAAAAGTGCCTCTCGTTTGATTGAATCGAGAAAAAAAATTTACAATGGATCTGAAGAAATATCCAAAGACTTCACACTACGGTCTAAACCCACGACCAACATTCGACGGTTTAAGGAGACCCTTAAAAATTTTAAAAACATGGAGTTATTGAAAGAAAAAAGCTGGAGAGTCCTGTGGCTCCTTGTGGCTGTGAATTTTAATGAGAAAAAATGGAAAAAAAAATTGCATGAATCGATTATTGTAAATTAATTAATCAGATTCCTCGCATTTCCCTCGAGGCCGGTTCCGAGTTTTCATTCTCCATTTTAGTCTTTGTGAAGGACTGGAGAATTGGAATCTGCGAGGAGATTTTTCTCTTATAATTTTAGGTCTTCTAATATATTTTGAGGTGGGTAGAACGACTTTTGTCGGCTCCAATCTCCTCCCTTTTTTATCTTCATTAATTAATTAATTATGAAATTGTACATATTTAAGTAGGTTTAAGGATGTTTTTTGTATTTTATTTTTAAGCACCGCGCACCTTTTTTTTTGATAGGCCTCTGGGGAATATGATTTTCGTCGGGGGCTGCGATTTATCACTCACGTTTTATGGTCACTTTTTGAGTTCAATGATTTCACGTGTTGAGGCTTTTGGTGGGGTGGGAGTGCTTGTCAATTCGAGATCACTAAGTCCCAAGAATTTTGGAGGGGAGAATTATTGAAGGGGGAATTTTGAGGCATTTTCATTTTTGAGATTTTTTTCCATTTGCGTAATTAATGGTTTCAGATTTCAGGTTTTTAAAAAATGAATCTGTTGACTATTTTGTGGATATCTCGAAGAGGAAGAGATTTAGGGAAAAATGTCAAAAAAGCATTTTTATGGAAAATTTAAAGATCTACAAAAAATGTTTTCTCACTTTTTTGTCTAAATCTATTAGTTTTAAAGATATTTTCAAGGTAAATTTCAATAATATTTCAGAATCAGTAATTATTTCCATTGAAATTCAACTAAAATTGGTTTATTTATGAAAAAAATGAGGCTTAGAAATACTAAAAAAAAATATAAAAAATCATTGAGAAAAAAAAACATTTTTTGAAATTTCATCCAAATCTAGTAGTTTAAAATATATTATCAATAATTCTTGTCCTCAAAAATGATCTAAAAATCTATTTTTATTATAAAAAAGAAAAATGTAAGAATCCTTCTGCGCATGTGTAATGGTATTCCATATAATATCCCGAAATATTATATTGTGATAAAATAGTATAAACCGAAAAAGAAAAAAGCCAGAAAGTTCATTAAAAAAATGAAACAAATTTTTAACCAGTTGTCTTCTCATTTATTCTCATCTGTAAATCAAAATAACTCATCACATCCTCCATTCAAATCGTCTCCCCTTCCCCGTCGTGTCCACATCTCGCAGATGCTTGCGTCACAACTCTATAAAATAGAGAATGTCTCAATATCCCTCTGATCATCGATTCTACGCTCATTAATACCGAAACAATGATTCAATCGAATTGTAAAACAGTTATCGCCGTAACTCAAGGATTTATTTATTTTTAGCATCACAGATTAAAAACCCCACTTTAACCATCCTCAAAACCTTCGATGATCAATCGATTGAATAATCGATTGAATAATGAAGAATCTCGTTGGATCGAGATATAAAAACTAGGGAAAAGTTTCTAAAAATCTAAAATTTTCATTTTGGTGTAACAATTCCTGGGGCTCAAATTTTTCATTTTTTTTCTAGGGTCTAATTACGAGAAAAAAATCAAAAGTACAGCGAAAAACAGTTAGAAAATTTGTGCCCACACTGGGAACGAAATTCAGGAAAAAATACGTGACAACTCGCGTACTCCCGATGGGAAATAGTTATTCCGATAATTTTTATGGGAGTTATGAAAGAAACGTGCTGAAAGATGAATATTCCCTCTTCATTCCATGAATTTTATTGAATTATAGTGTCATTTTCAGAGAACGCGTAATACTTGTGAATTTTAAGACGGAAAAAGCGTTTGAGAATTATCAATTTTAGGAATTATTATCGCAAAATTTACTCTCATTCCGGTATATTCTTACGCAAGTCATTCCTTAATTGTGTTTTTTACCTTGGCCTCGGGTAACTGTAAGGGGAGGCAACGAAAAATTACGTTTTGACTCGGAAATTTTCTAAAGAAGGAGAACTCAATTTTGAAACATACTTCCAGAAAATTCATGATAAAAAATCGTAATTTTTATAGCAATTGACATGATGCATCCAATTAACGTTCTGAAACGTAATTTGTATTCCATCTTCATGGTAATTTCTATTACTTTTTTTTCTCCGTGCAAGAATTTCTGTAGAAAAATGAAAATCTGTTGCCTTATTTTAATGAGATATGTTTTCTAGAAATGGCACCAAAAACAATTAGAATTTTCCTATACAATTGTAATAGAACTCCAAGAGAATTCTTGTGGAATTCCAATAGAAATTTAATAGAAATATCTCGGAGAAAGCGCAAGGTTTTTCTATGAAATTTTTGAATTTCACATGATTGTAATTTCTAGTGCAGTTGTTACTCACATTTCTTAAAAGTTGTCCAAGTGCAATGGATCTCAATCAATAGTATTCGATTGAGATTCAAACAACGACCAATCAGAGGTTGTCACGTTGCTTGGAAATGGCGTCAACAAACTCCATTATGAAATCTTTGGCTTCCGGATGGATGCCGCTCTTGGATTCAGCGTTGCGCCGACGTTTCGCAAACATTGCAGTCTGCATCTTCAGGGCTATGAGCTCCGATTCTGAGCTCCGATGTCTAGGGGTAGTCCTTACATGCCTTCCCTGGTGGTGGTTGGGGAAGGGGAAGGGGGAGGGGTGGTCAGCCAATCATATATTTTTAATTGATCAGCTAGTCAATTAAAAAACTGGGAGGCCGGTTTTCCAAATGGGGTTCACTTGATATCCTCTGTCCCTGTTGAGGTTGTTAGAGTTTTTATGGATCTCCAAACCCTCTCGGTATTTCCTTTCGAAATACCCTTGAGATTTGGCCAACATTCTGGCTTGGTCGTACTGGATAGTATGTCCAGTACTATCCGTACTTGGTCGTACTGGATAGAATGTTGGCNTCAGCCAATCATATGTTTTTAATTGATCAGCTGGTCAATTAAAAAACCGGGAGGACGGTTTTCCAAATGGGGTTCACTTGATATCCTCTGTCCCTGTTGAGGTTGTTAGGGTTTTTATGGATCTCCAAACCCTCTCGGTATTTCCTTTCGAAATACCCTTGAGATTTGGCCAACATTCTGGCTTGGTCGTACTGGATAGTATGTCCAGTACTATCCGTACTTGGTCGTACTGGATAGAATGTTGGCCAAATCTCAAGGGTATTTCGAAAGGAAATACCGAGAGGGTTTGGAGATCCATAAAAACCCTAACAACCTCAACAGGGACAGAGGATATCAAGTGAACCCCATTTGGAAAACCGTCCTCCCGGTTTTTTAATTGACCAGCTGATCAATTAAAAACATATGATTGGCTGAC
>NW_021680734.1:102085-143178 GCF_001412515.2 Diachasma alloeum
CAACCTCGTCATCAACCGATCTTTCCCAACACCCCATTTAACAGTCGTATAGATACCCCAAATAAATTCATAATTTGTGAGTGAAATGGGAAAATTAGGAAGCCGAGACTTGAGCCTCGAGGTCAAAGGAAGAATAGTTAGCATGTGGGAATCAGGGAGCAGCAAGGGTTAGATTTCCAGGTCATTGAACATCAGCGTGAGTCCCATCTCTCCGTCCTATTCTTCCTGCCTAATTCATATTCTCCGAGGGGCTGGTCACTCCTAATTCCAAATGATTAGTAATTATCCGAATCAATTAATTTCTTTTGATTTTTTTTTTTTGGCGAAGACCAAAAGTCATAGGATCCCTCTCCACTGTGAGGAGGCCAATCTCATCATTCATTTAGCTTTATTCAATTCTCTAGCTAGGTAATCATCTCTTATCTTAATATTGAATTATTTATTTTTTACGGATTAAGCTCGACAAATTTGAGTAATAAAAAAAATAACTCGACAAATTGGTCTAATGGTTGGTCACTATCATTTTTTATCCCATTCAGAAAAGGATAATTTTCAACAATTGTAATAACAATTCGTGTCAATGTGTTCTCTTGGAATTTCAGGACGGGGTGATCAAGGGAAATCTTGGGCGATGTTAGGAGACATTTCTCGGTGTTGTTTGTCGGATGTTTTCAGTAGGTGTAGGGAGGGAGAAATTGTTTGGTTTATGAATATTTTTTGGGTTATTGGTTGGGGGGTGGAACAGGGCTGTGGGCCGGGGAAGATCTGGGGAGGGCTACCATGATATTTGTTAGGGTAGATTTGAGTATATTGACGGGGGATCGATGGTAGATATGGCTAAGAGGGGACCTCTCCGATTCTTGAGGGACATTCCTCGGTGCAGTTTTTAGGGTGAGTTCTTCGGTCAGATTTCTTGGGGTAGTTCTTAGAATATTCTCAGAGAATCAATTCAAGATATGGCTCATGAAGGATTTCTGGGATTATTGGCACGCTCGAAACAATGGCGCAAAAAAATGCAGCGAAGTCGCTAAGAAATTTTATTGGATTACTATTGAACTTCCTATCATTTTTTGGTCATGTGATTTAAAATGATAAAGAGAAAATAAGGGTAGGATAAAATTAGGTGTGTGCGAATATTCGAAATTTCGAATAATTCGGAACGAATTGAATTCGAATTATTCGCTTCGAAAAACGAATTCAACTAGTGGATTGGGCTGTTGGTCGCTCGCTGCGCTCGCTCCCATTGCGGGTGGGTTGGTAGCGGATATCTTCATGTGGGTCTGACCCGTCGGACGGGTCGCACCAACAACTTCCCGATATTATTATTCCTCCCATTTTGACTAAAAGAATCCTTTTCAACTCTCAATACTCTGTTTATTTATTCATGAGAAACCCTTGTCTGAGCGATTTTCAAACTTTTCTCCAGGGAATTTTGGAAAAACCACTGGAAAAATCACTAGAGTTTCAGAAAATCCTAGATAAATCACTGGAGTGATTGACTCTAGTGATATCCTGATGTTGACAATGCCAATCACGTCATTTATACAGGAGAAATACTTATCTTAGCCATTTTCAAACATTTCTCCAGGAAAATTAGGAAGAACTACTGGAGCGAATCACTCCAAAATCTAATCAGGTCTAAGCTACATGAAGACCTTTCAATTGCGTCCTCCATCATCTTGATCGCGCAAGTCATTCGAGAGAAATCGTTAACGAAAATCCCGTGACATACAGACCTACATACACACATACACACACACACATACAGACATGTTGTTTAGAAGTGTTTTAGACACTCAGAAACTTGGATAAATCGCAAAAAACTAATGATTCATTTTCAGGGTGATTACAATAACTACCCGATAGATCGGGAAGTTGATAAAATAAATAAAAAATTAGAAAAAAACGGAAGAAATATCATGGTGAAAAATATATGCAAAAAATTGAAGAAAATGAAGAGCTTTTCTTCATTATAATCGTTCGTTAAATTTTTGGTTATTTTTTTTCTATTTTGAATTTTTCGTTCTGGAATAACTCGAAAATCATCAGACCAATATCAATCAAAATCTAATCCGGTCTAGGTTACATGAAGACGTATCGATTGGAGAAAAAAAAAGTTAAATCGGACCTTTCGTTCACGAGAAATCGTTGACCAAAATTTTGACCACATACGTACAAAGTAACACACATACACACATACACACACACACACACAGACATTTTGTTAAAAACTATCGAGAAACATTAGAAACACCTTGAAACGTGGAGATATCATGGAAAATCGATTTTTCATTTTCGGGGGCATTACAATAACTTCCCTGCCCGGGAAGTTGATAATTCCAAATTTCGAATAATTCGAAAAAATCGATTATCTAAACAGAGTTCGAATAATTCGAACAAAATTTCCTCAACTTTAATTTCGTTGAAACTTCTTTGAGGGGTTGGGGGGATGGCTAAGATCCATTTTCAATTGAGAAATTCATGTCGCGTATGATACCCTACGTGTGAGAATTTTTTTTCGTCAAATAATAATCAAAATTTCGGCTTCTCAGCTACAAACATTGGAATAGTTTGCCCCTTGCAATCTCGCTGAAACTTCTTTGAGGGATGCCAGTTGGAAAATTCATGTGGACAATGAAACCCTGGGTGTGATTTTTTTTTCGTAAAATAATAATCAAAATTTGAACTTCCCATTGCGTACTGTTAATGCGTACTGCGTACTGCTAATAGTTCGAAGAATATTGAACTATTCGAAAAATTCGATTAATTCGTCATTTCGAATAATTCAAAAAGTCGAATTATTCGATTCGCATTTCGAATCGAATTTCATTATGCAATTCGACTCAATTCGACTACTATTCGCACAACCGTAGATAAAATGTATAGAATTTTGTCGGTCTTTTTCTGTAGAATTTCCTAGGTTTGGATTTCACAATTTATTTTTCCTCGTTTTTTTTATTGAATAAAAAAGAATACAACGAAGAAAAAGAATATTTGAGGCAAGGAGAAATATAGACAATATATGAACAGAATAAGTTTTATAAAAAAAAGCGAATTCTATGAACTTTTCCCATAGAATATTTTCTATTTAACATATCAATAGAAACGGCGAAGAACTTACAGAAGGTTCAATAGAAATCCAATCGAATTTCTTCGCAAATTCCCTTCGATTTTCAGTTAAACTTTTTTGTGAATAGTGTTTTCAAGTAATTCGGACAACCATCCAATAATTTATTCAGTGACCAGCTTTCCACTATTTCCCTACCCCGTTCCTAAAATTTCCATTCTCCTCTCTCATTTTAGAAAGCTACTGTGAGCAACTACGTGGATCGTTGGATACGAGAAGGGAATGTCGCGACCCGCCCTCGCTCCGGACGCCCACGTGTGACAACCGAGGAACAACGGGGACAAATCTTGAATATTGCTCAAGAATCAGGCTTCACCAATGCAATGAAAATCCGCAGGGATCTCCATATGCCCTGCCATTCGGAGACTGTTCGTCGTGTTCTCCATCAGGCTGGTTTCCACTCTAGGATACCATCCAAAAAGCCCGCGATGACTGAACAACACCGAAGACGTCGTGTCATTTTCGCTGAACAACACATTGGGTGGAATGATGAGTGGAATCAGACTGTGTTCATTGATGAGAAAATCTTCAGCACCGATTCAACTGGACACATAATTTTGTGCCGTGAAAGGGGGACAAGATACGATGATAGAAATATTATCCATCATAATCGCCAAGGTCGTGTGACTGTTTCCGTTTGGGGTTGCATGACGGCATACGGTTTGAGGCCCTTATTAACTGTGGATGAGAGGATGACTTCTGCCATACACCGGGACATTCTACGTGAGCAGATGTATCCCACTGCCTAACAATGGTTCCCACAAGGAATGATCCATCTGATACAAGACAATTTTGGACCACACAGTGGTAGAATTGTCCGAGATTGGATTGGGGAACAAGAACGTCTCCATTGTCTTGAATAGCCAGCCCTCTCGCCTGATTTGAATCCAATTGAGAATGTCTGGGCCCTGATGCAACTCGACTGGGACGGAGTTGATGAGCGCAGGAACAGGGAAACTCTGGTGGATAGAATTAGGGCGTCGTGGTTAGCTTTGGGACAACGGAGAGAGTTGTTTCGTGAACTGGTGGACAGTATGCCACGTCGTCTGCAGTAAGTACTGGCCCACAATGGTAGCCCCACTCGTTATTAACTATTAAAAACCTAAGTATTCTGAAAGGCTGTAGAAAACCACAATGACGTAAAAAAAAATTCAATAGACAAACCTATCGCTTACTCTATGAAATTTTATTGAGTTTCTATCGGAATTCTATGAAAATTCCATTAGAGTTCTATTTGTTTCTGTGCATTGGTTGCTTGGATTTACAGATGTAACGTGGCTGCACTGGTAGTTCTGTTAACCAAATTGAACCACGAGATCTAACCTCGGTTGAGGTTTATTTTGACTTGACGTGATACGTTTTAGACATTTGTTTCTGTATTAGAGTTCTATTAGAATTTTTCGAATATCATCAGAAAGTTTAGAATTCCCATGAACATCTAAGATTGTTATGGAATTTTTGGAAAAACGGATTAGAAACCCGAGATTATGTTAACATTGTGTGGAAAACTGAAAAACTCTCGGAAAATTATCGCCCAGCTGATAGCCGATTTAGTCGCTGTTGACGAGGATTTTTAAATATTAACACAATCCGTTAATACTTGTCGAATGAAGTTAAAAGTTGAGAAGCTTCGTTACCCTTCCATGCAATTAGAGCATTATGAGACCATATCCAGACGTTTTTTGCCTTCATTTTAATCCTTAGGTTCGGTGTAGGACCTAAATTATGGTACGAATATTATTCTTCTAACCCTCCAACTATACAATAGCGTTTTCCTAGGTTTGAATATTGAATGGTTCTGTCCATCAACGGTTTGTTGTATCAGATTAATTTTCTATGAGAAAAACGCATTTAAAGAACATGTGCGAAATAATGTCAGAAATGAAGAGTTAAATGTATGCAGAATTTTGTTTAATAAAAAAAAACGAGAAGTTTCAGCTGAAGGTCAATGAGTCTGTCTTCGCTAAATGCCCTGTTCTTCGATACATTTGAAACAATAAGGTAATAATAATCTAGTCTTGCAATTCCATCATGTCATAGCAATACCTCGTAAATTACTCTCCAATGAGAGGATATTAAGGGACATTCTCTATGAGACTGTTGTGATAATTTTTCACTCTCTTCTGTCTTCGATTTACGGTCCCTTTTTTGGTAGCTGTCATCGGATGACTGTTGAACAGGAATTAAAGGGAATATTTTAATAAAGAATTGTGTTGGGAATATTCACGTTTTCATAGAAAATTAAAGTGAGAAAATTTGAACTCTATTGAATCATTGGACGTAATGGAACGCCGCTTCACAATTGAGGAAAAGTTTTCGATAGTTTTGTTGCCTACTAACACAAGGGAGGAGTTTTGAAGATTGAAATCTACAGGCTTATATAGCAAAACTCATCTCGATCTTTAGTATGCAGAAAAACTGAATGAAATTTTCCACAATTGATAAACACAAAGGGAATTAGGATCGATTATTTCCCCCATTTGAGTTCCAACCACTCCATAGCAACGCTGGGTCAGTATCACTGGGTCAAGGTCGTCAGCGCATCTCACTAAATCCCCCCCTTCGTCGGCGACAGGCAGCCTAGCCAAACTCTATCGTTGTGAGATGCAACGAGGGCCACATGTGGTAGTGGTCATCTGTCAACACACACACACACACACACACACATGCACGCACACATACGCACACACATCAAGCTCAAAACGTGCGTCTGTTGACGCCTGTAACACCTATTATTGTTGTGAAACGTTCCAGTTTTTTACAAACAAAAGTCTCACTCAGGAGCAAAAGAACGGGTTCAGGAGCAGAGGACACTGGACATAAAGGTAATTATTTGTGACTATTTGTGGCTCTTCTATTATGAAACTTCTCCAAGTTCAATGTTGTGAGGTTAGAATTAAAGAACAGTGAATCCGTATGGAGAATTCCTATGGAAAAAAGTTAACACAATTGCTGAAGATTCTATTCGACTTCTCTGAGAGATTTTTTTTGATCGATTCTCCTAAAAAAGAAATGAATAAATGAAAAATAAATCATTTTGACGTTGAACTTTCATTGTAGAAACTATTTAATAGATGTGCTTTCAATTGCAACTGTTCAACATACATTTTTTTTACTCTGACTTTCTCCTCTCATTCAAAGCCACAAAATCCCAACACCATAAATTACATATAAGAAGCAACATTTAGCCTTTGTAGCCAGGAATCATATCCGTATAAAATGAGAGATTAGATCAATAGAATTCTAACATAACTGCAAAAATCGACGACTCTAAACTTCCAGCGAACTATTTTTTGAAATCTTTCTAGTAGAACAAAATGAAAAGTACAGAAATATCTTCATATAACAATTCGATTTTTCATATATCTCATTAAACATTGAATTCTCTCACTAATAAGCGATGTTAGGAGTAAACATCACAAGTATTTTTCGTGGTGAATTTTCTTATCTGCAAAAAAGGTTTTCCGATGTTTTCCCCGAAAATAACTCATTATCGAGATCATTAAATGTTAAATGAAATATGGAAAATCGAGCTGTTACCCTTTACCACTTCCCTACTGAATTGCGCTACTGTTTATTTACTCATAAAAACATCATTCGTTTGCCTAATTAGACGCAACAATTTGTGGGCCAGTTTCAGGGAGAGTCACATAGCCCCATCCTGAGAAATTCAATCAACATCCTCCAGTTCTCAGGAAATTCAGTGGAATCATCGTCTGAACAGTGTTGTTGAAGCAGCACACAATATGATTTTTCTCCTTCTGAGGTGACGCTCTTGAATTGTCCTCCACACTCCGTCAGATGAGGTGCTGAAACCTCATTCAATCAGGGACAATGATAACTTTCTCCCCATTCGTCTGAACTCTCTGGAACATAGCCGCCATTTTCGAGGGCACACTTTTCTGATGAAAAACAGGATTACCCAGAGAAGAAGTTCATCATCACCAATCCTCCACCTCCTCACACCATCAAATTCTGCGAAGTTCTCCAATACTTCCCTGTTGGCATCTCCTAACACATCAGCTCCAGGATCGTAAAATGCAACTCTTTCAAAGTCCTCCCTTCTCTGTGGCAAATCTATTATCTAAACCCAACTGGTTTAGCTGAGGTGACTACAACTGGTCTCTTTAAATATGTTTAATATGTTAAACTTCGAGAAGATCTAGAGAATACTCGAAAATCAGCAGTGAACACAGAGACAGGAGCCAGACTCCACCTGATATCACCCATAGCACGAGTTGGTGAAGACACATCTCCCTAAATGTTGTGTTCTGTCCTGATGAAGTCACGATCATGAAATCCCTCGAAAATGAACATCTTGAGACTGAAGAAAATGGCCACACGATAGGTGGAGGCATTCTCATCATCTGTCTACCTAGGAGTTATCATTGGCAATTCGAATTCGAGGAAGTCTGGCAGGTTTTTAGCATGCAAACACAAATAAAATGATTGAATTGGTAAGGAGTTTGTTTAAATACTATTGAGAGGATAACGGAGTACCTCCATCGATTGAACGAGTCAGACAAGAGAAGACTCCAGCAAGAATCTTGCATGAATCTCACAGTATGAGTCTTGCAAGAGTCATGAAAGAGTTCTCTTCCTGTTCTCGAACTAGATACCAGGTAATTGAATTGATAATAATTTTTTCATTCAATTGTCGATAGTTGGATTATCGATGAAAATTCCTCCAGCGATCGCATGGTCATTTCCTTCCGCCTGAGGATGTTCATTTTCCTGGAATTTTATGATCGAGACTTCATGGGGATAGAACACAATGTTCTAGGCTGGGTTTCGAGTTCTCTGGATTTACTCGGAGTTCGACATATTTGGAGGGACCAGTTGTGTTATCCATTGGAACAATCGTCACCTCGTCTCAACCAATTGAGTTTCAGCAGCTCCTCTGAGGGCGTGTCGAGGGCATTCGAAGGGCTTGGCACCAGGAGGAGAGCCGTCATATTTCCAGAGGCTTGAATCACACTGACGTTTGCCGATTGATATTCCTAAGAACCTGAGGTTTTGGATTGAACATGCAGAATGAGGGAATTGAAATAAAATAAAAATGTATTTTTTTTAACAAATAAAGACGCTTAATTGAAATATTATTCATCTACAATTTAATGTCATTTCATTTGAACGATTGCACTTCTTGGTTGGAACTTTCTGTTAACTTTTTGTAAATTTTTATTGCTTTGAAAATTAAGGATTTCATGGATTAAACATTGATGTAAGCAATTTTAGCGGGAGTTTTCTACAAGAGTAAATTTTTTCAAGGTCAAATGCTATGAAACTTTGTCAAAACGTTATTTGAACTATTATAAGATGACCGATCTATCGCTTAGCTTTTCGTCATATTGTCGATATCGATTTTTTTGTTTTTCTATGTTTGAGTTGATATCGATTTTTTTGTTTTTCTATGTTTTAGTTGATATCGACAATATGACGAAGAGCTGAGCGATAGATCTATCATCTTATGATAGTTCAAATAATGTTTTGCCAAAGTTTCATGGCATTTGACCATCAAAAAATTTACTCTTGTAAAAAAGATGCTTACATCAATCCTTAATCGGCGGAGGTTGATGATTCCTGGAATTTTCACACTACACACTGATTTCCCTTTCGCTTTCTTCTCTTCAAATTGAACTCTTAAAATTCTGAATGAACCCCTAATTAGTCAATAAACTCCATTCCAAAATCTCATCGTCAATTTTCCTTACAAAAATTATAAAACTGTTTCCAATTCAATATCGACGGTTTAATATCAACAAGTATTTGTTAAACATGAAATTTGACACTTTTGGTCATTTTCAATTGGCAAAATCATTGTAATAACATTTCTAGGTGAGGATAAAAAAAAATATTCGTGTTTTCTGAGTGAAAATTTGATATTATTTATTCAATGTAGTTTGTTAATGTTAATTCGACAGGGGAGAATTATCGTGTGTAACAATTGTCGAATGCAAGTCAACTCTACGGAATAGTAANAAAAAAAATATTCGTGTTTTCTGAGTGAAAATTTGATATTATTTATTCAATGTAGTTTGTTAATGTTAATTCGACGGGGGAGAATTATCGTGTGCGACAATTGTCGAATGCAAGTCAACTCCACGGAATAGTAAGCGATATAATTCGCTTGCTCGGATTAATCGATTATTGGCATTGATGAAGTGGTCCACACATGTCGAGGGTCCAATATAACATCCTCTGGGGTCAGGAGATATCTTTTCCGCTCACGATAGATTTCTTCTGGTGCAGCCCAAGGATAAGATAACTAAAATAATAAATTGTAAACAATTCTATGAACGAAAATAGTATGCATTGCTTAAATAATTTATTGGATTGAATATTTATCGATAAATGAATCTCAATTTATCCCAATTAATAATCCAACAGCTCAATAACTATCATTTTATATTTCAAAAACAATATTCATTTCAGATAAAATAAAACTTAATAATCTTTACTGCACTGAAGGAATATAATCCTTCTAAAAGATTAATTTTTTCATAATGAAATTCATTACCCAAGTGGTAAAGTGTAACAAGTCGATTTTCCATGTCTCATTAAACATTAAATTATCTCGGTAATGAGTGATTTCCATGTAGAAGATTCTGGAAGAGCNCAAGTATTTGTTAAACATGAAATTTGACACTTTTGGTCATTTTCAATTGGCAAAATCATTGTAATAACATTTCTAGGTGAGGATAAAAAAAAATATTCGTGTTTTCTGAGTGAAAATTTGATATTATTTATTCAATGTAGTTTGTTAATGTTAATTCGACAGGGGAGAATTATCGTGTGTAACAATTGTCGAATGCAAGTCAACTCCACGGAATAGTAAGCGATATAATTCGCTTGCTCGGATTAATCGATTATTGGCATTGATGAAGTGGTCCACACATGTCGAGGGTCCAATATAACATCCTCTGGGGTCAGGAGATATCTTTTCCGCTCACGATAGATTTCTTCTGGTGCAGCCCAAGGATAAGATAACTAAAATAATAAATTGTAAACAATTCTATGAACGAAAATAGTATGCATTGCTTAAATAATTTATTGGATTGAATATTTATCGATAAATGAATCTCAATTTATCCCAATTAATAATCCAACAGCTCAATAACTATCATTTTATATTTCAAAAACAATATTCATTTCAGATAAAATAAAACTTAATAATCTTTACTGCACTGAAGGAATATAATCCTTCTAAAAGTTTAATTTTTTCATAATGAAATTCATTACCCAAGTGGTAAAGTGTAACAAGTCGATTTTCCATGTCTCATTAAACATTAAATTATCTCGGTAATGAGTGATTTCCATGTAGAAGATTCTGGAAGAGCGGCATAGGATAGCATATAGATAAACCCTTATGTATACGTACAAGGCACGTCTGCACAGTTGCTTTATTCTGTTTTGACTGAAATACATAACTGACTGGACTAGCTAGTGTGTGTGTGGCTGTGTGTGTATGGAGTGCGTGTACTTGTATGATTCTCTACACTTCCCCTCACTGGCAGAATGTCGTACTTTACTGTAGTCCAAGTCCGATCATGGTAGCCAGTGTTTCTGTCCTTTATGGACCTAATGGTTTGGTTAGCATGTCTGCCAGGTTGATTTCTGTTGCACAGTATTTCAGTTTAATGATCCCATCGTTCACTAATTCTTGCCTTCAGGTATTTAACATCGATGTGTTTCATGCTATCACTCCGTCCTTCTGAGTTTATGGTGCTGATACATCCTTGGTTATCTTCATAGATCGTAATGGGTAGATTTTATTTTTCGTTGAAAAACTCCAGCATGACTATCAGCCATCTAAGTTCACGTTGCGTTTCTGCCAGTGCCATCAGTTCTGCTTCAGTGGATGATTCAGCTATGCATGATTGCTTCTTCCTTTTCCAGCTGATTGTGCCTCCAAAGAGCTTGAAAAGGAATCCTGAATTAGATTTTCGTGACTCTTTATCTTCTGCATAATTTGCGTCTGCGTAGGTGATTAATTCCTGTTGATCAGATGTCTCATCGTTGAGCTTTAATTCATAGTCAATTGTCCCTTTTAAGTATCTGCACACTCTCTTTAATTCGTTCCAATCCACCTGTCTTGTGTTTGTTATATGTTGGGCTAGGATGGCAACAGGTGCAGCGATATCTGGCCTTGTGTTAATTGAGATGTACAACAGAGCGCCTATGAGTTTGCTGTAGCAGGAATTTTTTATTTCAGCTGACTCTTGACGTATCTTTTCGTATCCTGTGTCTATGGGGTGGTGTCTTGAATCCTTGGCTTCGTTGAGTCTAGCTCGTGTCAGAACCTTTGTGATGTAGCTGGATTATTTTATGAGGAATTCTCCTTCCTGATTCTTCCTTATTTCCACACCCAAATTGCATTTTATCTCACCGAGATCTGTGATGGAGAAAAATTTATTGAGTGCTCCTGTTATTTGCTCAATTCTCCTTTCACTACTGCCAGTAATTATAATATCGTCCACATGGACGACAAGATAGGTGAGGGTGTTGCCTCCGTGTTTGTAGAGACATGGATCGCTGTCACTGCGCTCAAATTGATGTTGAATCAAGACTTCATTTAGTTTTTTTGTTCCAGGCGTGTGCAGCTTGCTTGAGTCCATAGATGCTCCTATTGAGTCTGCAACCCCAATCCTCACGTCCTTCAACTTCATATCCCGGTGGTTTCTTCATGTATATTGATTCTTTTAGTTTGCCGTTCAGGAAGGCTGTTTTTATATCTAGATGTCTGACGTGATATTTCCTTTTTCCAGCAATAGATAACAAAGTTCTTATTGTGGTTGTCTTGACCACTGGAGCGAATCGTTGATCGTAGTCTACTCCAAATTTCTGCGAAAAGCCCTGGGCGACTAGTCTCGCTTTGAACCGATCAGGTTTTCCATCAGGAGTTCTCTGAATTTTGAACACCCATTTGGAACCTATTGCTGTCTTGTTTGCTGGTATTGGTTCGACGTCCCAGGTATCACAATCCTCTAGTGATTTGAGTTCTTCCGCCATGGCTTGTATGAACTGCTCCTTGTGGGGTCCTTTGAGTGCTTCCTCGACTGTTTTGGGGTCTTCATCTTCGACTGTAGCTTCATCGTCTTCTAGCTCTTTAGCGTCTTCGTATTCACTCTCTTGTTCGTCAGGTTCTCCAGTTACCTCAATTTCCCCTGTAGCTGGTGCTTCCTCAGCTTCCCCTAAAACTGGTGCTTCTGGTGTGGTCTCTTTTTGGAGTTTCCTTTTGATTTGTTTATTTGGGGTGGTGGCATCTGGGATATATACTACATTTTCTGTTGTTTGATTGGTTGCCTTTTGATTTTCAAGAGGGAGGTCTAAGGTATTCGCTTCGCCTTTTATACGAGTTTCTTCGATGAATCTTACATCTCTGCTGGCAAAAATTCTGTCTGAAGACACTTCCAATAATCTATATCCCTTTTGGCCAGGTGGGTAACCAAGGAATACACATTCATTTGCTTTCCCCTGAAGTTTATTTCGCTTTTGTCTTGGGATATGGACTAGTGCTCTGCATCCAAATTCTCTTAGGTGTTGCACATTTGGCTTCCTTTTAAACCAGAGCTCGAAAGGTGTTTTTGACCTTGTTCTGGTCGGAACTCTGTTCTGCAGGTATGTGGCAGTCATGACCGCTTTTCCCCAGTATGTGTTTGGGAGTTTTGCGTCTAGGAGCATCGTCCTTACTGATTCCATCAGGTACCTGTTCTTTCTTTCGGCCACACCATTTTGCTCGGGAGTGTATGGCATAATGTGTTGGAATTCTATGCCATGGCGTTGTAGGTAGTTTCTTAACTCATGCCCATGATATTTTCCTCCGCGGTCTGATCTAAAAGCCTTTGGTTTTTGTCCGTGTTGAGTTTTAGTAAATTGGATAAAATCTTTTATTACTTGTGCGGCTTGTGATTTATGTGTCAGTAGATAAGTATGTGTATAGTGACTGTAATCATCGATTAGAGTCATAATGTACCTGCGACCTCCTGGTGTTTCTGTTGGCATTGGGCCGCAGAGGTCTGTGTGTATCAATTCTAAGATTTCCTCTGATGTTGATTGTGACTTCTTGGAAAAAGGTTTTCTCGATATTTTTCCAATGATACAGTGTTCACAGACTTGTTTGATTGGACAGTCATCAAGTTTCATTCCTCCGACTAAATCGTGGTTTCTCAATTCTCTGATGGCTTTGGGGTCTCTGTGCCCAAATCTCGCGTGCCAGTGATGAATGCAGTTTTCAGGATGATGTGGCATTGTTGTTAGTGCATATTCGGGGGTCCTCAGCGTATACAAATTTCCTACCCCATCTCCTATGGCTACCTCTTTCTGGTTCTTAGAAATAATCATTTTGTTATTTTTTATTTCGATCTTGTAACCTTGTTTGTCGGAGTGCACCAATGGATATTAATCCTGATTCGAAGTTGGGGATGTAGAGGACATTCTTTAGGCGTAGTATTTTCTTCTCTCCCGTGCTTGTACAACATTCAATCGTTCCTTTTCCGATTCCATAGACCTCACACGTTTGTCCGTTCGCCACACAGACCTTTGATGTATAAGTGTTGCCAATGTCTTCGAAAAAAATTATATTATTAGTCATGTGACTTGTTGCTGCTGAATCCAAAATCCAATTTGCCTTGACGTGGTCTTTGGGGTCACATACGTTGTACGCTTGTTGTGGAAAATGATTGGAGTCGCTATCTGTGTCAGAGTCGCTGAGGTCTTGTTCTAGTACTGCTTTGGCCTTGTGGTATTTTCTTCTTTGTTTCAAATCTTGTTTCCTTTTCCAGTTCAAATATTGTGAACACTCCTGTTTATAATGTCCAGTTTTGTTACAAAAAAAACATTCATTCTCTTGTTGGTCTCTGTCTTTGTTGTTGAAACGCATTTTATTTACTCTTAATGCCATGTCGTTTGACTCACCCGTGGATAATTTAATCCTCCTTTTATATTCACCGATAAGCGTGGCCTTGACTATATCGATGGTCAATTCTTCTTCGGGCTTGGCCGCAAGTACTGATACTAATGTATGGTACGACGCCGGCATACTACGTAGCACAATCCATGGGGCAAATTCAATTATTGCTCGGCTTCCAAGAGCCATCAAATTGTTAATTAAGGTTTGGATTTGTCCGATGCCTTTTTCCACGTTGTCTTCTTCTTTTATCTTCATGTCTAATATTTCTATAACTAGTGCGAATTTGTTAATTCCACTTGCTTTCTCATGGTAATTCTAGTTTGGCCTGTTACGTGAGAGATTTGATCGTTCTCAATTAGTAATCTTATTGTACCTACGGCTTTATCATCACGCTCGTCCCATGTGTCTTGTGCATCACCGTCAGTGGTTGGCCTTACAGTTACGATGACCTTCCACGTGATCTCTCTTCTCAATAAACCTTCCACCATAAATTTCCAAATTTGATAGTTTCCATTATTTAATTTTGGAATCCCAAAATTGGTAACGGTATTTTCATTTGCCTCTGCCATATTTTGAATACTCTGGACAATAGTTTTCCTTTCTATATTTCTCACTGAGGAGAGAAATATTCGACACTTTATTTTTTATGTAACTTGAAACTTTATTCATTAACTTTAACTTTTCTGTAGACTGTTCTTTATACTTTAACTTTAACTTCAACTTTTCTGTAGACTGAACTGTTCCTTTACTGTCCTTTATACTTTAACTTTAACTTTAACGTAACTGTTCCTTTATACTTTAACTTAACTTTCTCATTTATATTTTAACTTTAATTCTCTATAGCTGAATCCTAATACCGACTGGGCCCATAACCTGTAGAAGATTCTGGGAGAGCGGCATAGGATAGTATATAGATAAACCCTTATGTATACGTACAAGGCACGTCTGCACAGTTGCTTTATTCTGTTCTGACTGAAATACATAACTGACTGGACTAGGTAGTGTGTGTGTGGCTGTGTGTGTATGGAGTGCGTGTACTTGTATGATTCTCTACATTCCGGAGAAAATATCAGAAGAGCTTTTTTGTAGATGAGAAAATTCTCCGCAGAAAAAGTTTTCTGATGTTTTCTCCTAAAATCATTCATTAGTGAGATAACTCAATGTTTAATGAGATATGAAAAATCGACTTGTTACCGTTTACCACTTCGGTCCTCAATTGGAAATTATTTTTTTTTATTCATATTAAAAAACCTTCATCACTCACCTGAATACTTCTTCAATCCTGTGGAGCGCTGGAAAAGATAGTAATTCTCATTCAATATAAATAACTTACTCTGTCATTTCATTTCACTGAAGAGGAGTTATGATCAACACATGGATAACTGTCACTTCGCTTCTCTCTCTCTCTCCTTCTACCCTACGCCCCTCTTCATCGTACTTTTTTTCATAACACTTACTATACTATCTCCCCAGAGTTTCTTCCTCATCTATTTTCCCCACCATTTATTCACATTCCATCATTCCGCTCCAATAAAATCAAACACGATGGCAGTTTGACAAGATGCGACAACGCATTTTCGTTTCACATCCGCACCCTACTTCAATTTGTTCACGAACTTAAGTGGACGACTATACACAGACAGTATACAACCCAATTTAGGCTTGTGTTAGCGTGTATATGGGAAGCCTAAAATCGTCCATATTGGTGAAAACGAGCGCCGCCATCGGTAATTAGCGGTCCCAATAGTTCTCGCCAGAAAAGAAGTGTTGCGTGCATTTTTGAGTTTCCCCAGATTTTAGTTCATCTCGGGTTCGCTTGCCCGTGGAGCGCTAAAGCACTCTGCTCTCTCAGTGCGGGAATATTCAATAAATGAGTAACACAGGTTTGTGTTTAAATTTCACAGAGTTATTTTATATTTTGTTGAAAGGCGCGACTTAAAAATTTACACATCACAACGGAACTTCTTATGAGGTATTCTCTGAATTTGAATTCAAGAGGAATCTGTTTTGGAGAGATGTTTCTTCTTCCAAACTTGGGATCGAAGTGTTCTTACAACTAACAATTTTCTCTTACGCTAGTTGTCTAAAATAAATCGAGCTTGAAGTTGCAACCCCCAAGGAGGAGTAGGGGACCAATCGTGACCTTGGTTCGGTCGATGGGCCGTGCTTACACCCCCACATCTCTCAGTTCCCGGGTCCTACCCCTAGCTTGACCACGTGACCTATGACGTATACACGAGTGGGAGAGGGGGTTTCTTCGAGGGTCGGAGAGAAGAATCAATTTTGGGGGAGAAAGTTTCCTGGAGTTTTCGTCGACTGCTGCAGGAAAAGAAGGGGAGGGCGTTTTTCAGGGATTAAACGAGGCGACCCGAGGAGAAATGCGTCTGGAGGGTTTTATGGAAGAGTTTTATGACGGTCAGGGATTAAAGATAGAAAAAATATGAGTAATGAGGTCCGAGAGAGGGTACTCGAATGTCTCGACGGGGCAAATAACTTTATGACGGTGCAGACGCGGAAAAAAAGGGGAGGCAAAATTCCAGAAAAGCGTGAATGAATATTCGTGGAGTGAATGCTGGGGACTGGCCCAGGGGCCAGACGGAGAGTGGGAAAAACAGTTTCGAGTTTTACAAGGACTTGGGAATTTGAAAGGAGAGATGAATTTATTTTATGGGACTCAGAAATATTTGGGAAATAATAAATTACAGGGGATTTGCGAACGTCAGAGGGTGACAGCTGTTGGAAATATTTTATAGAGTGAATGTTTGGCCTTTCTTGGAATTTCGAGAACGTTAAAAACCCATTAAGGAAAGGAAATATATTTACAAAAATAACTGAATAAAACTATATGTAGTTTTGGGTTTTCGTCATCTTAAAATTAAATATTTTAATATTGTAATTAATTATTCTCAATTTGAAATCTCCACTTATTATAGTAAAAATGGCTTCTTAGCTAGGGACTCTAGGAATTGTAGGGGATTCTGGGTGCCTACGTAACAGAAGGAACATCGGGTTTTACCTGAAGGCCCCCCACCACTGCCCACCCCGGCATGAAATGTATCACTCCGCGCGCGCCAAATTTGCGGGCAATCTTCAAATCAATTCCAGTTTTCACTGAAGTCTGATGAAAGGTACTCATCATTACTCAAAATAGGAGAATAATAATAGACAAATTATACATCCATAACCTCAATATTCTTAAGAGGGACCCAGGGTGAATTTGAAAGTCTTTGGTTGATGAAAATAACTATCTAGTGACTTTTGACATATCATGAGGTACGTAAAAACTAAGAAAAATTTCATACCCAATTCATTTTACCCCGTACGTTATGCGAAATGGTGTTTTTTCGTGATTCAGCTTTGAAATGCTCCTCGCACCACAATTTTCATCCGATTCAAACTTTGTTTTTACTTTTTTCATACCGCATAAAAATTATTATTCTGAGTAGTCGAACATTAAAACAGTATATAACAGGTGTTCAATATTGGAAAATGAAGAGTTGGATGAAGAATCAATTTTGAACTGAATCAATTTAAAATCTTATCCCTTTTGATTTAAACCGAAAACAAGTGGGAAATTACGTATTGCATATCGTATGGTTATTTTTGCTAAGCATAGCAATATGCTTCCGAATAGATATTTTGCACATAATTTCTTTCTATCATGTATAATTCATTATTTATTTCATTTTATTCAATTTAATAAGATTTCGTTGTAACTAATTTTGTCAGATTTTCAACTGAGTTAAATGATGATATCATCATTATCATCATCATTATTTTTATTATCCCTTTCTTCTATACAAACAATTGTTTTTTTTTACAGTTCCATCTATCCCCTCAGCTAAAATGTTAATTTAAAAATTTGATTTATAGATGCTCGAAGAGGGGGCGCCACGAGCGTTGTTTACGGTAGTTGTACCAGTGTGTATCCTCCGAGAATTGGAGTTATTATCATGTATTAGACTGTGTGATAAAAAGAAATTTGACTCTTTTACCTTAATACTTCTATATTGGTATCCAGTGAGTTAATAAACTGAACTTGAATTGAGCTTGGAGTTGGTGCAATCCTGAATGTGTGTGACTGTGGGTCACAGGGTCAATGTTTTTGGGATGAGTTCTAACCACTTTCAGTGAACTGTATATGTGACTTTTAGTCAATGTCTGTGAATAACACTCCCACCTGTTTCTCAAGTGAAACCTTAGCACCCGCATCAGATACTAAAGACATCTGTGATAGCCAAATTGCAAATAAAACTGTGATTTTTAATGCGGCAAAGCCCAAAAGGAAATACAACAAAAGAAAATCACCACCGAAGAAGAAAAATACATGACCAGGTACACACCCACCAATCTCTGAATTTATTTACAAAAAACGGAAGAGACAGAGTACTCCATCGTCTGACTCGCCATTTTCCACTGCCTCCCCTGGAGCAAGCCCTGAAAATAATCCACCGAAAATACTGAGAAAGTCTGATCCAGGGCTGTCAATTGGTGTTGAGTCCCTAATCTTAGATACATCGTTAAACTCTGTTACTGGGAGTGAAGTTGATACAGCGGACATGGAGGCTCTAATGGAACGGCTGAATAAAATGGAATCTAATCAGGAAAAACCACATAATGAAATAGCTAAACTCATTGAAGATGTATTGAAAAAACAGACCACCAGCATTGCTGAATTGAGGGCGGATCTGGTCAAGCAGAGGTCTGAGTTCCAGTCAACCTGTAAAGATCTGAACACCAAAATCATTAACTTGGACTCCAAGATAAATAAGAACGTAGCAGATCTGAGTAACTCAGTCAATGGTGAACTATCCAGCATGAAGACTACTCTCCAGGCCATCACTACATCACAAGGAGTGCTGAGCGATGCTTCACAAATGAGTGAATTAATGAAAAAGCTTGAAAAATTGGAGAAGGATGCAAAGAAGAAAAATCTCATCATTTCTGGCCTGCAGGGAGAGGGAGATGCCTGTACTCTGGCCCGTCAGGTCTTGCATGACAAATTCAACGCTGATGATAAAATTGTGGAGCTGAATACTCTCCCTGCTCGAGATGGTGAAAAGTCTCGTGTTATCGTCACATTCAACTCCATCGACACTAAAATAGGTATTTTACGTTCGCGTGGGAAGTTGAAGGGTAGTAATATTTACATCAAGCCAGATTTGACTACACAAGAGCAAATCATTGATAAAAAACTGAGGGACTATGCCAAGGAGCTGAGGGCCAAGGGAAACCATGTTATTCCCAGAAATCGCAAAATATGTATTGATGGTGCCTGGCATGTCATTGATCCTGAAACACTTGCCTTGACCGAATTACCGGCCAGGAGACCTCAAAGGAAGAGAGTGAATGGAGCTTTATTGGACACTTCACACATGGAGACTGAGCTCCCCAACAACAGCACTGCAAATGGATTGACGACAAAAAACTGAATGAACCTTCCCTCACCCTAATGTTCTGGAACGTGTACTCGTTCTGCCACTTCACGGAGCACAGCAACATCAGTGGATCTGACATCATTTGCCTGTCAGAAACCTGGCTGGTAGACCAGCCAAAATGGATACCTGGAGATCTTCGTGACTACAACCAAATCTGGAGCAATGGAGTGAGGGATGCTGATGCTAGTAAGGCCAGTGGTGGTCTTGCCATCTTCATTCGGAAAAGTATCAAGTATGAATGTGTGAGTGTAAATACATGCTGGATTTTTGTAAAACTTTTCACTTGACATGGAACTATTCTAGTAGGTAGTATTTACTTTCGTCCAACAAATCTAGACATCCACTCACAACTTAAGAGATTTCAGTATATACTGGATGACCAGGACTTAATCAATACAGATTATATTTACATAGGGGGAGATTTTAATGCGAAAATGGGGAAAACCTGTGTGAATTATATGCCTGAAGAAATATTTGATTCTACTCGCCTGGAATGGGAGTGTGAGCTGAGTCATATGGGTCATAACCCCCGTGGTGAAATTTTAGTTGATTTTATGAGAAAAAATGGTTTCATATTGATAAATGGACGTTCGATTAGTGATAGACCAGCCAAAATAACCTTTGTCAATTATAAAGGTGTTAGCATAATAGATTTAGTCTGGGCCAAACACTCAAGTCTCTCCCCTATAAGTGACTTTAAAGTTGATAAGACTGTAGTCACCACCTCCGATCATTTCCCAGTGAATCTCATTTTATGGAACAATCCAAAAGTAAATTCTAACCGCAGTCCACGGTCTGACACGAATGATTCCGGTAGACCTCGTCTGAAATGGCCGGATGAGGATCAGCAAAAAATATTGAATTTTTATGGAGGAATGTGTAACTTATATAAAGTTGTAGATGATGAAGTAGCGATATCACCAAAGTATATGTATGCAAATTTTGTTGAAGCTGTGTACTCTGCTGCTGATTCTGCTGGCATGACTGTGTGCGTTGATCGGAAATTTTCAAGTAACAAAAAACGATCAAGGAATAAATTTAATAAACCCTGGTTTGACAAAAGCTGTGAAGAAATGAAAAAAGAATATATCCAAATTGTCAATCGCTGCTTTGATACGGGATTTAGCAATAAAAATAGAGAGGAATATCTGAATTTCAAAAAGCTTTATAAGAAACACACGGGGAAAAAGAAGATAGAATACCAACGAGAGATTGAGAATGATTTTGAAAATGTCAAAAACCAAGCTCAATTCTGGGAAGCTGTCGATGCATATAAAACAAACAATTTCACTAGGATTTCTGTAAATATAGATGAATGGAATAATTTCTACAGACGTATCTTTCCCCCTAGGGCTGATTATGTTCTAAAATTTACTGACTGTGTTGTGAACCAATGGGACTCTAGAATCACCCCAGGCGAGGTCAGGAGAGCTATTGATAATGCGGATAACAATAAAGCACCTGGGCCTGATGCTATTGCGAATGAATTTTTTAAGGCCTTGCCCGATATATGGGTAAATAATCTATGTCTAATGTTCAATAGAGTTCTCGAATGCGAAGTATGCCCCCCTGACTGGGCTGAGGTGATTCTATCCATGATTTATAAAAAAGAGGACGCTGACAACCCGGCAAATTATAGGGGAATAGCTCTAGTCAACTGTGTGACGAAAATCTTCACCTCAATAATTAAACACAGGCTGGAGGTATGGGCTGAGGACCGGGGTATTCTACCTGAATCGCAGTTTGGGTTTAGGCGCAATCGGAGCTGCACTGATGCAATATTCACCCTTCAATCAGTTATCCACTTACAGCTCAGGCATGAGAAGGCGGAGGTATTTGCTGTTTTTGTCGATTTTAAAAGAGCATTTGACTCCATTCCCCACTAGTTACTCTGGCAGAGGCTGCTTGGGATTGAGGTCAGTGCTAAACTCGTTAGAACTCTCAAATCTTTATATGATCAGGCTGTTGTGAGGATCCGAAGTGGCGGTGAGCTTGCGGATAGATTTGAAGTCGCTGAGGGTGTTTTACAGGGGGAATCTTTGAGCGCACTGCTCTTTGTCCTTTTCATTTCTGACTTTGAAACTGAGATGAGGCGCAGTGGGTTTGATGGTCCCGACATTGATGGTCTCAATGATCTACTTCTTATCTTGTTTGCAGACGATACTGTCCTACTTACTAGAAATTGTATACACATGACCAAAATACTAAAAGCCCAACAGAAAAATTGCAATGATAAAGGTCTAACCATCAATATATCAAAAACAAAGGTGATGATTTTTAAAGAACGAGGTAATCCTCGCGGACTGAGGAATACGCGGTTTGAGCTCTATGGGGAGAAATTAGAAATTGCGAAGTCATTCATTCATCTGGGTGTTAACTTAACAGCTAACGCTGGATCTGTTACCGCCCTGAGCCTGGTCTCAGGTAAGGTGAAAGCGGCAACTCAAGCAGTACACAATATTTTATACAAATCTAAGACTGCCCCATGGAGTTCAACTCTCAAATTTGTAACGTGACATTTTTCATGGGGGTTAAAATGCCTATTACCTTCGCCCTTCTTCCCCTGAATCTAGTTAAACTCAAAAATGCAGAAATCTATGGGCGCCAGGTAATTTTTAACTGGAATTACCAAACCGGAGGAATCTACAAAGTCAACTCTACTAATCTGAAAAACTCTGAAACGTACAAAAAAAAGGGAGAAAACTAGATTTTTCGGGAAAGGTAACGGTCCTTGGTTCGCTCAGTGAGCTAGGTTGTAGAGAGAGAGGTGGATTTCAGGTGGAAACGGGTTAATGGGGCGGTCAAAACTACAAAACAGCAAAAAAAAGAAGGAGATCGACATTATCCTTACTGGTTTCACTATTGAAATTTAAGAATCACCAATGTTACAAAAAAAAGACATTTCAATTGAAACGTGACATTTTTCATGGCGGTTAAGATGCGTATTACCTTCGCCCTTCTTCCCCTGAATCTAGTTAAACTCGAAAATACAGAAATCTATGGGCGCCAGATAATTTTTAACCGGAATTACCAAACCGGAGGAATCTAAAAAATCAACTCTATTAATTCGAAAAACTCTAAAACGTACAAAAAAAAGGGGAGAAAACTAGATTTTTGGGGAAAGGTAACGGTCCTTGGTTCGCTCGGTGTGCTAGGTTGTGGAGAAAGGAGTAGATTTCAGGTGGAAACGGGTTACTGGGGCGGTCAAGACTGCTAAACAGCAAAAAAAAAAAAGAAGGAGATCGACATTTTCCTTACTGGTTTCACTATTGAAATTTAAGAATCACCAATTTTACAAAAAAAAAGACATTTCAAGTCTCTCAAAAAAATATTTAAAAAAAGAAAAAAACCTACAATTAATAACTAACAATACTGACAATAATAATAATCATAATATTAATTCCGCACTTTGATAGAAAATAGTCTAATCTGACAAAAATATTCGCAGAAATTAATATCGCCGATAGATACCTCAAATAGGCCGAAATAAACATTTGGGGAAAGTAGAAATACACGCTGATCCCTAAATACTCGCGAATTCCGAGAATTGGGGGGAAAGGTATGCGAGCGATAATGAGAGCGAGAGAGAGGAGACCGTATTCATCCATCGATCTTTCATACCAGCCAAAACGGCTGAAATTCCGCAAAACTCAACTTGCCATAACTCGAGAATGGCAGAGTCAAAAATTACGAACCCTGAGACAAAATGTCCGGGAGAGTCTACCGAAGACAACAATATCCAAAAAATAATTTTCCCTAAATAATTAGCCGCCCCAGGTTAGTTAATCCCCGAGCGGAATTCTAAACGCTACAAGGCTCGCGTGAAGCGAGAATAGCCACGTGTAAACGTGGATGGGTATCTGAGGGGGAGTCGAGAGTCGGGGGGAATTCCCCCTCGAGAAACACGGCGTACACGCCAGCGAGAATGGGCTGGAAATTCATAAAAACCAAAAATGGAATATCCGGAAATGGGCAGAGCGAATTTTCGGAGACCTTGAGATAAATTACTCAGGCAAGCCCCCCGAACAAATTGATCCACAAACCATAATCTTAATTAACTATCTGTGCGAACCAACTCAATTTGAACACGAGTGGAATTTCTTACGCGCGAAAACCCACGTGTAACGGGAATAGACGCGCTCTAGCAATTCAACGCGATTAATTATCCCCTCCGATAGATTCGCATGAAAGATCTTTAGCCAACGTAATAAGTCGATGCACAGTATCATCGGAGCCGGGTTTGAGCCGGAAATAACCCCACAAAGGGGAGAAATCCCCTCGAATAACCCACCAAAAATCACGAAAACCACCCAATCATGAGTTAAAAGGGGGGGAATCGGCACCTCACAATTTGGATTAAGCGTCACAATCACCGTTTTAACGGAATAAAATGCGACGTACGGGGCTGAAGACCCCGTAGTCGAATAACTAAAAGCCGAAATGAATTCGGAAAAATAAATAAACCGAACTAAAAACTCACTTTGGGTTTCTTATCCCTCTTTGGGGTGTTCTTCGCCATCGTGTAGATAATATGATCCAAGTATAGGCACTATAATCCTAAGATAGGCACTGTATTGGCACTAGTTCCGGTCAGGTCAAGAGCCAACGCCGAACTGCCGAACTCACGAGCGTCTCGAGACACCTCAGAGCGTGGAATTCACCGCTCAATCACCCGAATTTTGATTGGTGCGGACACGCCCCTCGAAGGTGCGAATCTAACAACAATTAATCGCGACTCTCACGACCTGGCGCGATTATTCAAATCTCACTTAACTCTTCTCTAATCACCTAACACAAAACTAGTTCCTTTTTATTAATTATTACGCGAGACTAGGCCGAACTGATTGTCGTTCGGATAATTACTAAGGGTTTTTGGCGCTTCCCACGGATGGGATCTCCGGGATTTTCGGGGTTAAAGGACAAGTTACCGGCACTTGTTATTACTCCACTACTAATTCCTTCTCAACTCGTTACTCTCATCAAAAACCTCAAGGCAACCTGACAATTCATTGGAGACGATGGTTGCACTCGCTCCGAACAACCTTCCACCCAAAACAAAAACGTAACCAATTAACCCCTGAAAATCCAACGAAATTGGAGCGCCAGCATTTCAGCCGGACCTATTCGATTACCCGCAAGATTAACAATAGGGTGAACCCCATAAAAAGAACCGGATGACTCTGTAATTTTGGCCCTTCTTCACGATAATTTTTCTGGGCCCTCAAAGACGCGTAATTACTAATCTTTACTAATAAACGGAACCGATAACTCTAACCGGAAATAAGCCACTCGGAAGTGGATAAGGGACTCTCACTCTCACGCTCTAGGATTCTTACTCACGGATTTTAATTCAACGTTGTAGGAGTCTCGCTGTTTCCAGATCGTTTTTAGTGTTCCTAACGAACATCCCCACATGTTCGTTACAAATTATATCAAAGCATGGTTACCTCCATTATTTTCTACGCCTTTCCTGCATGGGGACTCCCAATGCGGGAGGAAATTGAAGTCCTGTAGACTTATTTTTTCAAAAAATTTCTAACCCTAGCCAAAAGTAGGGGAGAATGGGGCAAAACGCCTCCCCTTCAATCGTCAATATTTTCCGATTCAATAATCCGATTGGGATGAGGTTAGAGCTCGTTTTGAAGAATGAAAAATTATCTTCAAAATGAAGTTGGAACTGGGAATTTTCACAATGTCATTCACAAGTTATTGACAATTGAAGGGGGGCCGTTTTGCCCCACCCTCCCCTACGCCTGGATGGGCCCTGCGACTTGAGCTTGATCTTGTCGCTATGCAGCTCTATGCCGTGAATCACCTATGGAATTGGTACATCCACATTTTGAAATGCAGTGATTCATATCTGCCCAAAATCTGTCTGAAACGAATGCTAACTCTAGCTACGAGTCCCTCGAGCACTCTGAAACATAATTGGCAGCTTCAATTTAAAAGCTTTTTGATCGAATGTGACTCGCTTGATATATGGGCATGTATGGACCCAACTGTTTGGGCTGCATGGAAAACAAGAGCTCTTACCAATTTTGAAATTTCACTTAGAAGAAGGGATTACAGTAGAGTATTACTATTCTCAGGTTCCCGGACCAGCCTGTGGTGAATTATTTGTTTAACAAGCGCACCTCCTTTGTGTTAAAAAAGTGCTGGCGCAGGTGAGGCTTTCTAATATTCATAGCTGTTTCATTAGTCATCCTTCAGGAATCATCAAAATTAACCTAAAGGGGCAGTGTCATTATTGCTAGCAAGAAGAGGCAGAGATGTTAAAGCACCTAATATTTGAGTGCACTATTTTTTATGAATTACGTTTGAAATATCTTGCCCCTATTTTACAGGACTGTCAGAACCCTGACAATCCCACCTTTGACTTTTTTTAAGTAATGGAGACATGTTCCTCTTTTTGTGAAGATTTTTATTATTTTATGAAAGAAATGTTAACTAAGAGAAGTGAAATTATTGAAGCTCAAGAAGCTGAATGAACTTGAAGGCTTCCAGGTATTATTAGGTAGATTACTCAAGGTAGTTTGTTAGTCAGAAATACAGCGAATTTAAGCTAAGGATGAATGTAAGCAATTTTGAATCTGTATAGATACACAGTTTAAAACTACCTCAATCAAATAGCTCTCTAGTGTTCGCTTTCTTTTTTATAATTGTCACACAGAAATACCAAATACACACAACTGTAAGAATTATGTACTTCTCTCCACCCTTCTGATGGGATCTTTGTATCTCGAGAAATAAATAGATAGATAGATTTATAGATGCTGGAATAAATTTGAGACATCACATTTAAAGAAACCACGAGAAAGCTCACTTTAAACAAAATTTATGAAAAATTCGAAATTTTCAAGAATCATCATAAAAATTAAATCAACCAATATATCTCTCGTTATCATCGTTTAACTTCGCTTTTCAAAAAATGAACAATTTTTGAGTATTTAAAAAAAAAAAAAAAAAAAAAAAAAAAAAAAAAAAAAAAAAAAAAAAAAGAAAAAATTCTAAGAGAATTAGAATTTAGAGAGAAAAAATTTCCGCTTCACCCAGCCGGGAATAAATCAAAATAACGATTGTTGCTATTGCCTTCATCTTCGAACTCGGTCAAAAGTACATGTGAAACCAATTTTTTGAAGCCATTATTCAATGAATTCAAAACATTTTTTTCAGTTATTAAATTCAATAATTTAATCTAAGAGAATTAGAATTCTAAGAGAATTAGAATTTAGAGAGAAAAAATTTCCGCTTCACCCAGCCGGGAATAAATCAAAATAACGATTGTTGCTATTGCCTTCATCTTCGAACTCGGTCAAAAGTACATTCAAACCAATTTTTTGAAGCCATTATTTAATGAATTCAAAACATTTTTTTCAGTTATTAAATTCAATAATTTAATCTTGGAACAACCGATTTTCGAAAACATTCGCCAATTAAATAAACTAATCAATGAATGAAATTTTAATTAATGGCGATTGCTAGGGCTCAACAATACCTACATTGGGGGTTCCGCTGCGGATAGAGCGCCACTGCACGTGTTTTGAAAGTGCTCTTCATTATTTTGTAAATTAATTATTATCTGTAGTTCTGAAATTCGTCAATCCATATCGTTTTGACCAGATAAATTATCCCCGACATCTCCGCATTGATAAAGTGCCACTTTACATCTTTTACTGTCACATGCTGCAATTTGTTGTTCATTCGAAATTTGGAGGTTAGCTGCCATAGAAAGGGGCATGAGTAATGTGTCAAAGAAAATACTAATTATCCCAGAAATTGCTGTCATCACGTCGAGTCCATCTGAAACTGCCGAAGGAGAACCTCTTCCTGCATTGGTCCACTCTTCCTCAAGTGCCTATACCGGTTCCAACTCATCTGCTAGCATCCAAGCCTGGTCCAGCCTCCTAACCTCCCAGTCATTCTGCTCTACTCCAAAATCAACAAAATCAGAGGATGGTATAAAAAGGGCCAAACCTCCAAAAACGAATGTTCTAAAAGTGAAATCTCAGGGTCAAAGAAAGCGCTCCGATTCCCCTAGCACCCTATCTGAATTTTACAAGAAAAGAAACAGAGATATTGCGGAGTTGGATAAGGACTCTGGTTCGACTTGCTCGTATCTCGAATCCCCAATAAATAAAAAACTCAACAGATCCCTTTGTGCCCCTGAGATCATTGCAATGGTGATTGATTCCGATCCTACCATTCCTGAAGCCTTGAGCCATCCGGCTCCTCTTCCTGGCCATGAAATCCAAAATCTGATTGAGAAAGGAGACGTGAAGGAGATGTTATCAATGCTGCTGTTCAAAGTAAATGAACTCTGCACTGCAGGTAAAGTCAAATCCGATTTAGTTGAACAATCAATGAAAGATAACAAATTTATGAAAGAGCAATTGAATGACTTTAAACAGTTTATTGAAACTAGAGATGCTCAATCGAAGAAACACATTGAAGAGCTAACCTCCAAGATTTCCATTTTAGAAACAAAATTACTGGAATTATCGAAAAATGTAGGATCTAAGGCCCTTGAAGAAAAACTAGTGAAGCTTGAAACGAAATCAGAGGATGTAGGCTCTTCATCGCTGAGGATAGAACTAGCTGAGCTGAAAAGACAGCTCGACCATCATGAGAAAATCAATAGAGCCAACAACATCGTTGTGAAAGGCTTGGGCAGGAGATCGTTCCCCCAAGGAGACTGTAGATGAGTTTCTACTTTCGAACTTTGGCCTGGTGGATGTTGTTCTGGAGGTCAGAATGGTCGGTGCCGAGAAGAAGATGTTTATTATAAAATTGCCCAGTCCGGAGCATAAACAGACGGTAATGAAGAACAAAGCCAAACTAGGAAAAAGTAAGAACAGCAAAGTCTTCATTGACCCTGACCTCTCACCCTTGGAGCAGAAAATCTACAGGAAGGTCAGAGAATTGGGCAAGGTCGCCAAGGAGCAAGGAAAAAGGGTGAAGCTCAGTTACAGTGGTCTGGAGATCGACGGTATCTGGTGGGGCTGGGACTATGTGGAGGAGAAGCTGGTCATCAAACCCAGAGCAGCCAGCAAGAGCAGAATCAACTCTCCTCGTACTGCCAATCCGTCCACAGGATCTAATTAAAAAAACTTGTAAGCCAAATTGAAACAATTAGAGTCAAGATACAGTTTTGGAACGCTCAAGGTATGACAAATGTCTCGTATAATCTACTCAGCCCAGAAATTCAAATATTATGTCTTTCAGAAACGATGCTGTTAAATCCTTCTCCTCAATTTATTCCCTCAGCTCTCAGGAACCATGCCAGTATCTGATCTCCAGCTATTCGTGACAGAGCAAGAGACAGAGGCAGTGGTGGCTTACTCTGTCTCATCCACAGAGATCTTCGACCTGAAATACTCGATATCTCACCCTGGTGGATATTCTTTCGAATTATTTCCTATTCCTGGAGTGCGATAATTGGCTCGTTATATCTCTGCCCAAGTCTACAGCTGGATCCAGTCTTGGAAATGCTCCAATTGACCCTCAACAACTTACGTTCGAAATGTGAGTTTAAGGAGGATATTTTCATTCTTGGTGGGGACTTCAATTGCTCAATAGCGGACTACGACGATGATCTCCCCTCTGAAGCCAATATTGGGGACCTCCTTGTACGAAACCAGACGCTACTTGGTAGAAAAAACTGATAAGAGAAGAGAGTCCTTGATGTCCTTCATGCTAGAAAATGACTTTGTTCTACTGAATGGAAGAAGGAGGTCGGATACCCCGGCCAAATTCACCAGCAATAGAACCGCCAACACGTTTGATCTCGTATGGGCCAGTCTGGACATAACTGAGTTAGTTCTTGATTCTCAAGTGACTTCGGAGCTGCTGGGATCAAATCATCTCCCTGTTTCTTCCATATTAGCTGATCACGTGGTGAGATTGCTGCCTGCTACTCCTGATGCACCTGGCTCACCCTCCTCTAGGCCTACAACAGCTCCTTTGGCTTCGGAGCTATCTCTGCTCTGGAAGCATCCACTCCAGAAAGATTATGTAGCCCTTCTTGAGAAATCTCCGAGGCTCCAGGTAACGGCATCGGTACACTCTATTGATCAGCTGAATGTTAATCTGTTAGCAGGTATCCGGGAAGTGGCTTTGAATCTGGCTATGTCCAAATCAATCAGTCGGAGTGGAAACCGTCGCAACACCCATCCTAAACCTCCCTGGTTCGATTCTGAGCTTCACAACATCATACCAGAGGACCAGGCTGGTTTTCGCCAGAAGAGGGGTGCTATGGATAATATTTTCATCCTTACATCTATAGTCCACAATAGACTTCGTCTACCTGGGGGCAGAGTCTACTCGCTTTTCGTTGATTTTCGAAGAGCGTTCGACTCTGTCCCTCATCACCTGCTGTGGCAAAAACTCCTGAAGCTGGGACTAAGCTCGAAGGTCATTAGGGTCGTCAAAAATCTCTACGACCGTGCCACTATCCGAATCAGAACATCTGAAGGGTATACTGAGGACTTCAATGTGAGCGAGGGCGTTCTGCGGGGTGAAAAAATGAGTCCACTCCTCTTCAATTTATATCTAGCGGACATCGAGAACTTTTTTCGTGTCAAGGGTGCTCGAGGAGTGGACATCGATGGGCGTAAGGATGTCATTCTGCTGCTTTACGCTGATGATCTCATTATCCTAGCATTTAGCTCTATTGATCTCAAACTCAAGCTGAGAATCCTTGAAGAGTACTGCTCTGACAATGGCCTGACAATCAATATTGGAAAAACCAAGGTGATGATATTCAGAAAAGGAGGACGACTACCCTCAGCAAACCACGCATTCCAGCTCAACGGGAATCCCGTTGAAATAGTTACTGAATATACATATCTCGGAGTGAAGTTTACTTCAACAGCCACTGGCCGAGCTGCGTCTGCTGCTGCTGCCTCAAGATCCCGCGTTGCTTCTTCTGCAGTACTACGACTTCTTTCGTCCATTGGGGCTGACTCTTGGGAAGGCACGAAGAGGTTGCATTCTAGCATTGTCACCTCCACTTTGCTCTATCCTTCATCCCTATGGGCTCTACGACATCTTCCAGTCCTCGAAGCTGCTCACCTGAGCTTCTTTAAAAGGCTCTTCAATCTCCCGAGATACACACCTGGTTACTCTATACGACTTGAAACTGGCATTCATGGAGTTTCTCTAGAGGTCATCAAACAGGCCCTGCTCTGGATCGTTAAGGTCCTGAACATGTCGGACAGTCGCCTTCCAAAGGTCTGTCTGCTTAGGTTGACAGAGTTAGCATCTTCTCCAACATCAAATCAACGCTTTACCGCCAAATACAATTGGATCTCGCAGCTGAAGCTCTGTCTGGATGGCCTCAATTGTGATGATCTGTGGACTAACCTGTCCTCGAACTGGTGGAGGCTGCGGATCCCTGGCATTTTGGATCGATACCTGGCTCGAGAGAGGTTTGAGGACTATCAACGTTACCTGTCATCGTCTTCCCTGTTACTGAAGGCATTCAGGCATCCCCTGGATGATTTCAGAGATTTTTATTCTGAAAGATGCCCTATTGATTTTCTTAGGGCTAAAATCCAATTGAGACTCGTTTCAATACATGCAAGAAGCATATTCATCAACCAAATCGGATACCGGCTGGATCCTAACCAGCTCTGTACCTTATGCCTCTCCCAGGCCTTCGAAGACCCCCCACACATCCTATTTTTCTGTCCCTTTTACCATTCCCTCAGGTCCCCTTATCTTCCTAATTATCTGCTCGACCCGAACTACGTCTCTATTTCCAGTATTTCCGCATATTTTAACTCGAACGATCATAGAAATATTAAAACTTTATATTGTCTCTTGAAAAAATGCCTGCAGTTGAGAGCTTCTGAGATTAATGATTGATTGATGATTGATTAATGATTGTTTCTATAATTTCATAGAAGGTTTTGTAACTCTGATTTTTGAGCTCAGCTTTTGCAAATTATGAACTATTTGTCATTCTGGTAATTTTTTTGAGTTTTGACTAATTCTATGCTTTGTTTCAGCGCTTTTTGTTTATTCTACTGCGCTTTATCAAGGACTTGGCTTTCTATGTTTCAAATTTGGCTTCACCTTCATCGGATTCGCTGTTTGTTAACATGCTATAACTCATGCATAATAATTTTTAATTTTCAATATGCTTTTTATTCTTATTTTTTTTGCCAACACTACTATTATATTTTAATTATGTAGCAGGAACTCCCCTGCATGATTAATACCATGTATTAATTGCTGAAATAAATTATTATTATTATAATACCTACATTGGAAAAAAAGATTTAATTCCATCCATACATTAACTAACAACTGAAGAAATAAGAGGTCTAAAAATTGCATTTTCGGACTTTTTGGATCATACTGGGCCGATATAACACAAATGTACAAAACATAAATTTGAACGATTATGAAGCTTCCATTCGGAAGCAAAAATGGGAACAATCTGCAATAACTTGATGGAAAGACGATTGAATCAGAATTATTATGCACCATTTTGAAGGCTACTGATTGTTCTTCAGAATGCAAAAATTATTCGAATAATTCAAATTTTTGAATTAACATTTTAGCTGCGGGAAGCGATGGAACTGTAAAAAAAGCAAATTGTTTGTATAGAAGAAAGGGATAATAAAAATAATGGCGATGATATCATTCAACTCAGTTGAAAATCTGACAAAATTAGTTACAACGAAATCTTATTAAATTTAAAAAAATGAAATAAATAATGAACTATACATGATAGAAAGAAATTATGTGCAAATAACTATTCGAAAGCATATTGCTAATTTCTTAGCAAAAATAACCATACCATATGCAATACGTAATTTCCCACTTGTTTTCGGTTTAAATCAAAAGGGATAAGATTTTTAATTGATTCGNTTGTTTGTATAGAAGAAAGGGATAATAAAAATAATGGCGATGATATCATTCAACTCAGTTGAAAATCTGACAAAATTAGTTACAACGAAATCTTATTAAATTTAAAAAAATGAAATAAATAATGAACTATACATGATAGAAAGAAATTATGTGCAAATAACTATTCGAAAGCATATTGCTAATTTCTTAGCAAAAATAACCATACCATATGCAATACGTAATTTCCCACTTGTTTTCGGTTTAAATCAAAAGGGATAAGATTTTAAATTGATTCGGTTCAAAATTGATTCTTCATCCAACTCTCCATTTTCCAATATTGAACACCTATTATGTACTATTTTAATGTTCCACTACTCAGAATAATAATTTTTATGCGGTATGAAAGAAGTAAAAACAAAGTTTGAATTGGATGAAAATTGTGGCGCGAGGAGCATTTCAAAGCTAAATCACGAAAAACCACCATTTCGCATAACGTACGGGGTAAAATGAGTTGCGTATGAAATTTTGTTTAGTTTTTACGTACTTCATGATATGTCAAAAGTCACTAGATAGTGATTTTCATCAACTAAAGACTTACAAATTTACCCTGGGTCCCTCTTAAGAATATTGAGGTTATGGATGTATAATTTATCTATTATTATTCTCCTATTTTGAGTAATGATGAGTACCTTTCATCAGACTTCAGTGAAAACTGGAATTGATTTGAAGATTGCGCTCGAATTTGGCGCGCGCAGAGTGATACATTCCATGCCGGGGTGGGCAGTGGTGGGGGGCCTTCGGCTTAAACCCGATGTTCCTTCTTTCCTGGCGAAAACTATATGCTCCATATCTCTTGAACGAATTACCGGGTTTTGTTCTTCGTTATTGATAGTGCTATTCTTATCTCAGTTGGATTTTTATTGCTTATTTGCATAGTTCTCTCATAAATTATTTTTCAAAGCATCGTCATTCATGGATCCCTATTCAGAAAACATCTGTAATTTTTTTTATATTCAGCAAGGGTTTCACATATATTTGTTGAGGAATTTGTTGAGGAATTAATATAATATTGTCAAATTGTTGCACGGACAGTAAATTAAATTTTCAATAGGATTAATGTTACAATTCTAATGATCTGTTTTCCCACGCGAGTGACTACTACCGCCACCATCGGAATCAATCTGAATTGCATGCTGCGTCACATGATTTTAGGGGTCCCACCAGCCGCTATGTGGCCTTCTTCCCTCTATTCTCCATGACACTATACAATGTAGAACACTGTTGGCAATTCCTGCATGCGAAAGTGAGAATTCGAGTTGCGCTGCCAACTCAATGGCTTGAGTGCGACCGTTTTCGTTTAGAACATAATGGATATGTGAAAAATGTGCATGCCAGTTCGTTGCTATGTGCATATCTTCGCAAATTTTGAACGAATTAAATTAATAATTGCATCAGTGGAAAGCGGATTAGTGATCTATATAGTGTAACTAAGGATAGTTTTCGTCTAAGTGAGCGCATTTTTCATTAATTTATGGAAAATTAGTTGAGGGTAGTGGAAGGGGAAGTTGTGTGGTTTATAGATACTTGGTAGCTCTTATCGGTTTGTTGTTGTGAGGTTATGAGGCACGACTTGGCCTGATACACTACCGCGTAGCTCGATGTTTCATTTTTTTTTTCGAAATTCCGTAAATGTGGTAAAATTACCTCAAAATGACGTTGATTGACTTCGATTATAAATCGTATGGAGTGAATTCAAATGTATACCTGTATGTTATATATTTTTGCGATACATAATCAAAATCATTTTGCGGCGTTTTGACCGAATACGTGGAATTTTAAAAAGAAAAAAAAATTAAAACTGAAATAGATCCAAAATGAAAAGCAATTTGTATCACGGCTGAAAATACTTGTTTCGATTAAAAGAATCACAGGAAAAAAAATCTGACGTAATCTTCAAAGTTCACATTTTTTTCTCGAAAATTCGTTATTATGAACACCTAGGGATTGAAAATAAAAACAAATCATCCAACAAATTCTTATAAATGCTAGGAAATGAAACATTTTGACCCTTGATAGATTAGAATCGTGTAAATAGTACCAAAGCTATTCGAAAAAAATGAAAAAAACGGAGAAAAAAAATAATATTTCCGGAATGGGCAGTTGAAAAAATTGGAAGATATTTTTTTTAGCCCCCCAATGGTTAAAAAATCGCTGTCGATATCCAAGAGAGTGGGGGTCAGCCATTGACTCATTTGGCATGGAATACTTCATTTATAAAGAACATAAAAAATCTGGAGAACTCAGTGATGAAAAATTATACAAGAGAAGAAATTACACTCACCGAATCATCACTTGGGAAAATACCCGGCACAGCAATATGTTTCAAAGTTCTCCGGGACCCTTCATGATTAAAATCGAAGTTTTTAAAGTGTTTATTACAAACCACTGACCTCTTGGAAATGTTGCCTTTACTAGGGACAACGGCCAACCACTTTTCCAGAACTTGTGGTGTCTTGAAAGGAAACCAGAAGTGTAGAAATAATTCATTCCCGATAAAATAGCGAATACTGATTCCATAACAAGTATTTATTAGTTATTGTATAAACTTGATTATCGATAAATATTCATATTTGTATAAATCTTTGTGTACTTACCGGAAGAACGAGAGGTTATCATTTGGATGCCAGAATGATTTGCAGTCCTTGACACAACAATTGCGCACCATTTTGACTGTAAAATTTGAATCACTCACATCAAAAATTTGATTACTCCTCCTTAATTATCCTGACTCATGTGCGACAATTCATTTTTTCCCTCAATTAATGATTTTATGGGTGGTAATTGTTGGATGATATCACGAAGAGCCGAGCCAAATACTCCAGGCAGAAAGGAGGCTAAACTTTTGAGCACTCGTACAGCGCTTGCGCAGAATGATAGAAAGGGACAGGTGGCCTCACCTTTATAGGCTATCTCACAAAACGATTCCTCTCACGCGTTCAGCTTGGCAGTGCACCTTTGTGATGTCTTGACGTTGAAATCTATAGATGGCGCTATTAATCGGCCATAATAGTCCGCGAGATTCGAATTATTGTTGGAAAATAATTTACATAGTTCAGAAAATTGAAAAATATACCGGAAATAGAAGAATAAAGAAAGTCTGGAATACAATGGACAAAGAGAACGAAAAACAGCATCGCAAGCATAAGAAAAACCGTTACGGAAATAGTAAATGTCAAATACTTGAGTTTTGTTCTTATAATTTACAACCCTCCAAAATTCTCGTTGAGTAAACACTTTCCTCGAAAATCCAAAATTTAGAGAAGAAAATAAATTTAACGATTACGGTCCCATGTCGTAAAATCTCAGTTCTGGTTATTTCGAAAGTTTCTCTGTTTCACGTGACCAACACGTGTGGGCTCTCCTTTGCTCATTGTTTCGCTAGGCTGAGGGCCTGAGACCCTTCGCGACGAAGTTTCACGACGTCACACCCTCCCCTTCTTCCCCTTTTTTCATTTCCCCGCTTTTCCTTGAGTTTCACTTTTCCCTCTCCCCTGGGCCAGGATTGCGCGCGCAACTTTTGGTCCAGTGGGGTTGCTGGACCCAACCCTTGGAGTTAAGTTTAAGTTTAAGTCAGTTCCATCGTGGATATTCGTGGTGAAACTTTCAGCTTCCAGCTTCTCTCTTCAAATAGTTTCTCAGTATAGTTTTCTAGAGTTTATTAAATTCATTTTTTTTGTGGTGCAAAGTTTAAAGTCTGAAGTTGAAGTATTTTTAATAAGAGTGTTTGTGTGCTCTCTTAAGCACTTGTGTTGAATTTATTTCACAATTCAACCCTTCCAACCAAATATTCTGGGATTAAACAATTGGACTTCGATGGAGTGCTCATCAGAGTTTTGGCGGCTAACGAATCTACAATTAAAATTGGCGCTTTAAATTCCATTGGCGCCACTGTCCTCCTAGTTACTACGGTAGGACATAACACCTTCCAGTATAGTTAGATTTCAGTGGTCCTACCAGCCTCTGTTTGGCCCATAGACATAGAATACATAGACTACGGGGTTCGGGTGGTGGGGCTGCAAGAAATAGAAAAGGAGCGCCGTTTTGTCGATTCTTTCTCTCTTATTCGAACATTTCTGAGAATGGAGTAAGAACGGTGACGGAGTGGGGTTCACTATGCAATGGCGACTATCCCCCTCTTCGGCACCGTTCGACAGAGAAGGAAACCGGCGCCAAATGCAATACTCTCTGTCCGTTTCGGGCTTTTTTCAATACACAGGAGAGATAGGGAACTCGCAGTCCATGTATTATATGGCCATGGTTTGCCCTCCTTCCCTCTATTCTCCATAGTAAGAGACTGTTGGCAATTCCTGGGATGCAAAAAATAAGAATTCGAGTTGCGCTGCCAACTTAATGGTTCAAGTCTGACCGTTTTCGTTTAGAAGATAATTGGAACGCGAAAAATGTACATGCTAGTTCCTTGCTATGTGCATATCTTCGTAAATATTGAATGAATTAAATTAATAATTGCATCAGTGGAAAGCGGATTGGTGATTTATATAGGATCACTAAGGACAGTTTTCGTCTAAATAGTGGCATTTTTTTTTAATTGATGAAAAATCAGTTGAGGGTAGTGGAAGGGCAAGTTGTGTCGTGTATAGATACCCGATAGCTCTCGTCGTTTTGTTGTGAGGTTAACAGGCGCGACTTGGCCGATACACTACCGCGTATCGCGAATGGAATTTTACATTTATAATGATCTCTTTCACCACGCGAGTGACTACTACTGCCACCATCGGAACCAATCTGAACTACATGCTGCGTGACATGATTTTAGGGGTCCCCCCAGCCGCTGTTTGCCCTTCTTCCCTCTATTCTCCATGACACTATACAGAGTGTATAACGTAAGACACTGTTGGAAATTCCTACATGCGAAAGTGAGAATTCGAGTTGCGCTGTCAAGTCAATGGCTTGAGTGTGACCGCTCTCGTTTAGAAGATAATGAGAACGCGAAAAATGTGTATGCCAGTTCGTTGCTATGTGCATCCAACACACACATAGCTTCGTAAATATTGAACGGATTAAATTAATAATTGCATCAGTGGAAAGCGGATTGGTGATTTGTATAGTGTAACTAAGAACAGTTTTCGTCTAAGTGGGTGCATTTTTTATTAATTGATGGAAAATCAGTTGAGTGTAGTGGAAGGGGAAGTTGTGTCATGCATAGATACTTGGTAGCTCTTGTCGTTTTGTTGTGAAGTTATGAGGCGCGACTTGGCCGATACGCTACCGCATATCTCGATCCTCTGGTTCGTAAAACAATAGCCGTGCGGTTCTTAAAGTTACATCTTTGTTCACTGAAATTAGTCGCATTAATTATGGTGTAACATCAAACCACCGTCTCACCGCTCCATCACGAGTCGTCACAAATTTCAAAACCTCCTCTCCTCCTCAATCACATGACGCAAAATTTGAATGCCCATAATGGTTCCTATTATGACTATCCCATTTTCTTCATATCAGTACCCAACTGTTCCCCAGATACGAAAAGTGACACGAGCTAAGATTGGGCCAGTATGCAGACCCGAGTCGAAATATGGGACCTCCTTTAGTCCTCTGTAGTATTCCCGACAGAGATCTAAAAGAGACCTGAGCTCTCATTCGATTATATAGTATCTCCATCCTCTTTTAATACTCGAAGAGTGCAGATGTTTCCCGATTCAGGACTAGAGACCATCAAAAGTGGACTAACAATTTTCGCGCCCGTCCTCTTTTAGATGCTCTACATACATTCTATCTCACTTGGTGATTCTCTCCATCTTTTTCTTCCGGAGCATTTGTTGATATCACGAAAAATAAGAAAAATTAAAAAAAAACAATTATTTCATCATTTTTATCATTGAGTATTGCCTCTTTACCCTATCCTAAAGAATTCATTCCTTTAAAGACCCTCGGGACTTGAACTCGGGATCTTACGATTAGTCAATCTGACGCCCTAACCGCTAGACTCCCGCGCGTTTCTTATATGTAATTTGGTATTGTCGGTATGAGTATTTTGGCCAATCATTGATAGTTTTGTACCTTCAAAATTTTTATTATGTTAAGACTTCTCGGGTGATTCCTTCATCGTTTAAAGGATTATGTACCGAAAAAATTCAACAGAAAAATCTAGCGAATTTGAAAGAAAACTCAACTGGATTACTATTGAACTTTTCATTAGTTTCTGGCAGATTGTATTGAAAAATTCTGCAGCTTAGCAGTCTTTTTCTTGTTCAATTGAAATTTTCAATGGAAAATGTTTTATAGAAAAAGTCAAGGGAATTCAAATTTTTTATACAAGTTGTTCTATTGACATATTTTCTATAGAAATGTCTCGATTCAAATTTTCAAACTTTCTCCTTCCAAAATTTTACTGAATACTTTTTCATTTAATATTTATCTCTGCAACAAATACAAAATAAAAAATTATTCAGTATTGGTTGTCAGTTCATAAAATTGTATTTAGTATTTAGTTTCCTTCTAAATATCGAATGAAAATAATCAAAATTCAATAAATTAACATGTATAAAATGGAAAAGTATTCCAGAAATAAATTAGAAATTGGAAATTTTTCATAATTGATCACACAAGCATTTGAATCTACAAGCGCGGGAAGACTCGAGATGGCTTCAAATAGATTTTTTTTAACTCATTAAATGTAGCGGTTTTATTAATAGGGAAAGGGTTTCATATGGAGAAGGGGTGTAAAATAGGCATTCTATAATAGGGGGGGGGGAGGTGGGTTAATGAGACTAAAAAATATACAAGAGAGTAAAAGTGAGAGTAAAGAATAAGGATCAGTTATGTGGATAAAAAATAAGGGTCCCAAGAATGTAGGTCAGATACAAGGGTCACAACTGAGGGTCACAAGGGTCTGGCGTAAGAGTGGGAAATACGGGTTAAAAAGACAGGTCCCGAGGTTTTGGCGTGAAAGTCACAATTAAAAGCAGTAATAAGTTTCGAAATGAAGGTTCAAAGCTGAGGTCACGAGGGTGAAATGTAACAACAAAAAATGAGCGTCAGATATGATGGGGAAAAATAAGGAACACAAGAATAAGATGCAGAAATAAGATTTTAAACTAACCGTCACAATAATGGAGATCAAAAGTAAGGATCAAAACTAAGAGTCACAGGGGTCCGGCGTGAGTGTCCAAAATAAGCATAAAACGGTTACGAGTGAGGGTTAATCACGAAGGAAGATCCTCAGAAATATGATCAGGGTGTCGAAATTAGGGGAAGAAGTCAGAAAATTAAGTAAGGATCACGAGGGTCAGATACAATTGTCCACGATAAGAGTCAGAAATAGTGATCAAATTCAAGGGTCACGAGTGTCTGGAGTGAGAGTTAAGAAATAGGGTCAGAAATGAAGGTCAAAAATGAAAACAAAGCTTCATAAGAGGTCAAACTTTGCTTGCTAATCTGGACGTTCCATGCAATTCTCTATCGTTTTAGACGCAGTTATTTCTTTGCATGCGAAAAAATTTCAACCCTCATGATCTTAAATTTCAACTCTTATGACCCCAAAATTTGACTGAAAATTTGGACGTTCCATGTAACTTCCTATCTTTCAGACACACTCTTTGTCGGTTCACAAAAATTTAGAACCATATGACACTAAATTTTTGACCCCTATGAAATTTCGATGCGGATCCTGACGTTTCATGCAATTTCATTTCCTATCGTTTGGGCTATATTTTTTTTCAGTTCAGAAATTTTTCACACTTATGACCTTAAAATTTTAAATCCTTATGATCCTTCGACAAGAGACGAAACTAAGGATCACGAGGTGAAATTTGTTAACGTTTGAGACATACTTTTTTTCGCCAGGCGAAATTTGTCAACGAAAAAAAGTAGGTCTCGAATAATAAGAAACTGCATGAAACGTTCAAATTTGCAATAAAATTTTGGGATCAGCAGGGTCAAAACATTTGAACTAAAAAGTAAGTATGTCTTGAACGATAGGAAATTGCATGACATGTTCAGATTTGGAATAAAATTTTAGGTTCATGAGGGTCAGGAAAGTCCAAATTTTAGGGTTATGAGGGTTCGAATTTCCGGGTCATAAGATCATAATTTTTTTGAACTGAAAAAAAGTATGTTTCAAATTATAGGAAATTACATACACAACCAGATCTGCGAAAAAAAATTTTCACCCCATGACCTTTTACTTCCATTTTTAACTCTCATATCTGACCCTTATGTCTAACTCTCACGCCATCTGACTCCTTATCTTTAAATTTGATCATTGTTTCTGACTTGAATCTTGGCAATTATCGCTGACCCTGACACTTGATCCTTGTGAACCTTAGTTTTGATTTTTACTTTTGATCTCCATTTTCGTGAAGATTAGTTTAGACTCTCATTTTGAATCTCATTCTTGTCTTCCTTATAATTCCCCCTCAATCTGACGCTCATTTTTTACTGTTACATTTGACCCTCGTGATCCTTAGCTTCGAACCTTCATTTCAACCTTATTATTGCTCTTAATTCTGACCCTCACGCCCAAACCTTGTGACCTTTCGTTTTGACCCGTATTTCGCACTCTTACGCCACACACTTGAGGCCATCAGTTGTGACCCTTGTTTCTGACCCCTATTCTTGTGACCCTTATTTTTTATCCACATACCTGACTCTCATTTTTACTGTCATACTGGACCCTCATGACGCTCAGTCTTGATCATTGTATATTTTTGACTGCTGTCCCCCCCCCCCCCCCACTCCCCTC
>NW_021680734.1:143190-199861 GCF_001412515.2 Diachasma alloeum
CCCCCCCTCCCACTCCCCTCCGTGCCTTATAATAGATCCATCAAGATACGACCTCCCTCCTTCTAACAAAATTTCCATTGTTAAAGAAGAAACAATACATACTAAATACTAAGTACTCAATATTTAAATGAATAAGGATTTAGTATTTAGAGGAGAGCTAAATACTGAATATTTGACTATTTGGTATTTAAGGCCCGGTTGGAGGGATTTTTCCCCGAGTGGCGATTTTACGCCCCCCCCAGTTTGCGGTCAAAGCAAGAAGCTTTATCCCGACCATAGCTATGTCGGTAACTGCGGGAATGGCAGGAAACCAGGGTGACATATAAAAGTGGGGCTTGGAAGGGGCCCCGCAGTTTTTGTTTCTTATTTTGTTCGGGTTCATTTTTTCCCGTAGATCTTCTCATGTTTCCTATGAAGTTTTCGAGAAACATTTCCGATTTTCGAGAAAATTCTGCGGTTTCTGTGAAAATTCCTAAAAATTCTCCAGTTTTCGAAAAAATTACAAGGATATTTAGAGTTTTCAAACAAAATTCGAGGAAATTCTAGGGTGTCCGAGCACGTTCGAAGAAATTCTTCAGTTTTCTAGAAAATTCCAGAAAAAACTTGGGTTTTCGAGACAGTTGTAGATAATTCTTAGGTTTTCGAGAAAATTCTAGGAAAATTCTCCGGTTTCTGAAAAAAATAGAGGGGGCGGGGTAATATGGACAACTGAAATAAAATGGACACTCAAAAATTGGCGAAGAAATTTTTTTTTGCAAAATTCAAAATTTTAAAAATTGATTCATTGGGCATTATGGACACCTGATAAATCTGTATGGACGGGACTAAAATGAACACTCAAAACATTTTCAATAATTGATTTTTAAAAATTGCTTCTTGCCAAAGTCCACAACTTAGAAATTATTCAAGAGTGGGGTAAAATAGACATACGAAATATTTGGTCCTTTTCCAAAATAAAGAAAATTTTTAAAGGACATTTTCCAACAGAATCGTGTCGGTATCTTTGTATAAAGAAAAATTAGAGTTGGGAAAGATATTAACAAACAAACTTCGACTTTATTAAATTTTCCATTGAAGTTTGAAATATAAAGTAGCTTTGAATTTCCTGTTTTACTCTTGAAATAACTTTGAAATTATTAATTTTTTTTCAATGATCAATTGTACCCTACACATCTGACCTTTTGTTCATTTGCGAAATTTGTAAGATGGCTACTTTTCTACTCACAGAGGAAATCACCATAAAACAATAGGCGGGGAGGAGGATGAATGAGCAAAAAAAAATTTCATTTACCACCCCCCACGACGAACGTCAAAAATATATTTGTTTTTCAATTTGAAAAATTAAAATTGTTGAAACATAAAAAATTGAGGAAGAAATGGAGGTGTCTATTTTACCCTGTTTTTTTTTCTTATTACGACGCAGTTTCATGAGAATGTGTTGGTTTTTATGATCTTCAAATGAAGTCGGAAGAGTAGATTTGATCAAATTCAACTCATTATTTAAATCTGGTGAAAATATTGCCCTACCCTCCCCTGTAACAATATCTCGAATTTTCGAGAAAAAAAAATCGAGGAAATTCTAAGGTGTTTGAGTACGTTTTAGAAAATTCTTCGGTGTTCGAGAAAATTATAGGAAAATTCTCCGGTTTTCGAGAAAATTATAGGGATATCCTTAGCGGACCAAGTTGATAGTTGAACTCTCCATAATTTCCTGTGTTTGAGAGAAAATTGAGAGTCGGAGTGACGAGGCAAAACATATATTTTATGCAAACCGATCTCTTTACTATCGACTTTTTTTAACCTGTCAGTAGGTGCGCGGTTCCACCGCCGTTCTTGAGACGCGCGATTAGGGAATCGCTTATCGGCTTTTCGTATTAATAGAGCGAAATAGCGCCATAGGCGGTGCTGTTCGGCGTTCTGCGGCACGAGCCCCATACCCGTAACAGATGGAAAATTTCGACCGTGCTGAAGAAAATATTATTTTTCTACTCAACCCTGATCAATAGACGACTTTTATCACCACGAGAGTTAACTAGAAGAGTTACTTGAGGCATAAAAAAAAATTCAGCAAAAGATTTGCGCTTTTAGGGTATATTTCCTATGGAGTGAAAATTGTTGTGAGGTAATCGCTCATAGCGCGCCTAGTGACGGGTTAAAACAGACAATTGGATTTGTTATTTTTAGTGATTTCTTCAATTTCAATCAATTTTTTTCAGAATTGAACATTTGATTTTGGAATTTTTATTCTTGACCATCTCTGAATCTATTCTCGATTTTTTTAATAGTTGACAGTTGCATTTTTTATTCTCTATTGTCTTTCAATCGACTCAATTTTTTTGAAAATTAAGAGTTGGATTTTTGATTCTCAATTGTCTCACAATCTACTCTCACCTTTTTTGGGAATTGAAAGTTGAATTTTTTTATTCATGAAAATATGATTTTTTATTCTTAATTCTCTCTCAATCTACTTGAAAATTTTTGTAAAAGTTGAGTTAGATTTTTTGCTTCCAAATGGAAGCCCTGATGTATTCGTCAAATCTGAAATTTTCATTTTTTGTGCCAGGGTAAGTAATTTTGGTCTTAGGAGTCCGAATATCATGCAGTTTTTAGATCATGTCAGTAGATATGTATGTATGTACGTATTTGAGTTTTTTTTTGAGTTTGAGGATCATTCAAAAAATAATCACTTGTAATACCGCAAGAGCTTCAAAATTATACGGTATTTTCCGATAGGTTCGTTTGTATGCAGGGAACCTATCGGAAAATACCCGATAATTTTGAAGCTCGTGTGGTATTCGGGGGATTATTTTTCCAATCAAAATGTCGGGCAATATAATTGGACCATGAGACGAGACTCACAATTGAGAAATGAAAATTGTATAATCAACACAACAGCATTCTCTTGTTGCAGTAATTGTTTATAAGAAATATTACGGACTCAGTAATCAAAGAAAATTTATTTATTCAATTAAAAGCGTATCAACAGCTGAACTGTTATGCTACGAAAAACGATCACACGAACATCAGACCAGAGNAATTGTTTAGAAGAAATATTACGGACTCAGTAATCAAAGAAAATTAATTTATTCAATTAAAAGCGTATCAACAGCTGAACTGTTATGCTACGAAAAACGATCACACGAACATCAGACCAGAGACGTTCGAATAGTTGAAATACGATCGTGTGCCTTTCGCATACTCCTCTACTTCCAACACATTCAATGTGTGTATCAGCACTCAATGTGTAGTTTCTCTCATCACAAAAACTGGTAAATTGATACCAAATTGTCTTCTTCATTTTCTCTGTATTGACAGGAATATTCCCCTTTACTTTTTCATCAATGGTTTTCAGGGAATGAACTCCGAATCTACTCATTTCGAATAAAAATCGTCGGATTACCACAATTGAATTCAATCTGTCAGCTTGACGAGGGGTTAATTCGACTGCATAATGTTTTGTTTTTTATATAGCAACTACCAGACAAAATTATCAGTTGAAAACCCTGTAGCTTGTACCACGTGATGTCGAATGGGCCAATTATATTGCCCGATATTTGAGTTGGAAAAATAATCGTCGAAATCTCTTCAATTATGGCTTAAAATATTCTTTTGGATGTTATATCGGTCGAGTTCGAAGATAGCGGCGATCGAATCATTTGCTTTGAAATTATAGCCTAAAAAGCATTTAATCGAGGTTTAATGAGTTTAATCGCGGCTTAATCAGGGTTTAACCAAGGTTTCGTCAAGGTTAAATCAAGATTTAATCAACAGGTCCCGCGATCAAGCCAAGGTTGACCCACAGTCAACCCAAGGTTGACCCATAGTCAGCCCAAATTTGACCCGTGGTCAAACCAAGGTTGATCCATGGTTAAGCCAAGGTCGACCCATGGTCAAGCCGAGGGCGACCCATGGTCAAGCCAAGGCTGATCCACGGTCAAGCCAAGATTGACCCATGGTCAAGCCAAGGTTGACCCATGGTCAAGCCAAGGTGGACCCGTGGTCAAGCCAAGGTTGACTCGTGGTCAAGTAGTGTTTCCCGATACCCAAAAAAATATCGATACTCAGTATCGTATCGAAGCAGATTACTTGGTATCGATACCACAAAGTATCGCCTTGGAAAATATCGATACTCGTAATATCGATCTTTTTAAAAATTGTGGATGACATTGGCAAATAGAAAAGAATTAAAGTTGAAGAATGTCGCGTTAAAAGACCTTAAACATTGAGATTCATTCACGTGAGGATATCCCAGTATTGTTTACAATTTGGTACAGACCATTCTATAGATTCCGCCACTTTCAACCATCAAATTTGACAATTAAATTACGCAAGGAAAAATTGAGATAAGTTATGAATATTCAGTGTCATTCACATTACATTTTGCACAGAATTATTATTTTCTTCATTCGAGGGTGGAACGTCATGAGAGTCACTAGGGAATGATCAAATTTCACGAGGGTTAAACTCTACGAAAGTCACAAGGGAGACGATTAAATTTCACCAGTCAACTGACACGAGGGTCATATGGGAATGGTCAAATTTCACGAAAGTGAAACGGCACGAGACAAAACGAGATGGTCAAATTTCACGAGAGGCAAACAGCACGAGAGTCACACGGGGATGGTCGAACTTCACAAGAGTCAAACGTCATAAGGGTCACAAGAGTGTGGTCGAATTTCACAAGTGTCAAACGTCACGAGGGTCTCACGGGGGAGTGCCCGGCGCGTATCTGGGAGACCCGGGTTCGATTCCCGGCTGGGTGAAGCGGAAATTTTTTCTCTCTAAATTCTAATTCTCTTAGAATTTTTGTTTTTTTTTGTTGGTCAAATTTCACGGGATGGAAACGGCACGAGGATCACAAAGAGACGATCAAATTCCACGAGAGTGACCCGACACAAGGGTCACAAGAAGATAGTCAAATTTCACGAGGGTCAAACAGCAAGAGGGTCGCGAGGAGACGGTCAAATTTCACGAGAGTCAACCGACACAAGAGTCATACGGGGATGGTCAAATTTTACGAGGGTCAAATGTCACGAGAGTCACAAAGGAATAATGAAATGTTATGACGTTTGAATGTTTCAATGGTCATTTTCCACGAAGGTCCAACGTCAAAGGAGCGAGGAGCAAAGGATCATAAGAGTCACAAGGAAATACGATGCTTTAACGATCTTTAAGAATCACATGGAACAATCTCCAACTCTTTGCAGGAAAGATAATGGTGTTCATTATTCAAGTTTATTGAATTTTTCACGGAATCATATTTCGGGCCCTGGAAAGTTCAAAAATTGGCGATCTCCCTGTGACTTTCGTACTGACTCGTAAATTTGATCGTCCCCTTGTGACCCTCTCAGTTTGACCCTTGTGAAAATTAACCGTCCCCTTGTGTCGGTTAACTGCCGTGACATTTGACCGTCTCCTTGTGGCCCTCGTGAAAATTTGCCCCTCGTGGAATTTGACCATCCCCTTATGACCCTTGTGAAATTTGACCATCTCGTGGTGACCCTCGTGACGTTTGACCCTTGTGAAATTTGACCATCCCCTTGTGACCCTCGTGCTGTTTGACCCTCGTGAAATTTGATCGTCTCCTTGTCTCGCTCGTCACGTTTGACACTTGTGAACCTTGTTTCCATGTGACCCTTGTGACTTTTGACCCTTGTAAAATTTGATCATCCCCTTGTGACCCCCGTGACCTTTGGCTTTCGTGAAATTTAGGCATTCCCTTATGACTCTCGTGACGTTTGACTCTCGTGAAATTTGACCATCCCCTTGTGACCCTCGTGCTGTTTGACCCTCGGGAAATTTGATCGTCCCCTTGTGACTCTTGTGACTTTTAATCCGTGTGAAACTTGATCGTCTCAATGTGACCCTTGTAACTTTTGACCTTCGTGAAATTTGATCATCCCCTTGTGACCTTCGTGACGTTCGACCCTCGTGATGTTTGACCCTCTTGAAATTTGACCATCCTCTTGTGATCCTTTTGTCCCTTCTGATATTTTGACCCCGATGAATCATCTTATTCTTGTGACCTCCCTGGTCTTTAAATCCCTTATGAATATTTTTTAGATTAATTTTTTTTCTCATTACTTGTCCCTGAGAAAATATCGATCCCAACCCAGAAATATCGATACACCCAATATCGCGATGCGCAAATATCGATCCAAAATATCGAATATCGGAACAAAAAATATCGATACAAGTAAGTATCAATACTAGATCGGGAAACACTAGGTCAAGCCAAGGTTAACCCAAGGCCAAGCTAAAGTTGACCCAAAGTTGACCAAAAGTCAATGCAGAGTTGGCCCAAAGTTGACTCACGTTCAACCTTGATATTGATCTTTCTAGACTCCAATGAATGGCTAGGAGTCGATTTTCACATTTTCAGCTTTTTTTCGGCTCCTGTTCCTAGTTAAAATTTCCGTTCACTAGAAATTTCATTTCACATTATCTTTGACAAAAAAATATATTAAAATTGTCCTGGGATTAATTTTCAATTCCGAAAAAGTTGATTGGAAATAAAGAGATCACCAAGAATTACAAATCCAATTCTCAATTTTCAAAAAAGTTGATAATATTGAGAGGGGCTAGCATAAAATGCATTGTAGTCCTCGTTGCTCCAATCCTCAACTAACTCAATTTTCTCTCAAACACTGGAAATTATTGAGTCATTCCTATAATTTTCTCGAAATCCGGAAGATTTTCATGGAATTTTCTCGAAAACGTAAGAATTTTCAAGAAAAATCTTGCGAATTCGTTAGGAATTTCTATTACAGTTTGTTTTGAATTTTCTACTAGTTTTTGGCCGATACTAGTAAAATGTTCAATAGAATATATTCAATAGAAAAAGTCAGTGCAATTCGATTTTCCTATGTAACTTATACTCTTCAGATATTTTCTGTAGAATGTCCTTGGCTCAAATTTTCTACTATTTTCCTTTTGTTCTCATCAAGAAAATCAAACAAAAAAAGTTCGAAAATTTGAGAAGAGGAAATTCTATAAAAAATATCTCAATAGAATAAGTTATATAGAAAACAAATCGAATTCTATTGACTTTTTCTATTGAATATTTTTTGTTAAACGTCTCAATAAAATCGGTCAAAAACTAATTGAGAGTTCAATAGATATCCAATAGAAGTTTCTAACCAATTCGCTAGGTAAATATTTCTATTAACCCTCGATCACTCGCGCTCGGCCGCTAGCCTTCGTTTATCGCACGGTTAGCGCAGCGCCGCTGGAGTAAACCGAGCGCGCTGTTGCCATGTTGGCGCCTACCGCTACGTGCGTCTTTCAAATGTGGCAGTGAATGAAGAAGTAAATGTAGCTCGCTCGAGTGGTCGACAGAGATTCACTCGCACCGGGCGGAGCGGCGCGGCGCGCTTTTCTGTCCGTTCGACTTGTCTTTTTTTTGTAGCTAAACAAATTTTTGGAGAAAAAAACAGACAATGCCAACGCTCAATAAAAAGATTGAACTAGGAACTCTAATTTTTAAGAATTTGTAAACGTCAAGAAAAACAAAAATATAAATAGACAAAAACGGGCGGCGTCGCGCTCATTGAACGAGTAACCGTGGGTTGAATTTTTTCATCCGTGAATTTTTTCATCCCTGGCGCTGCGCGCTCGGGATTTTAATCTGCAAAAATATCCGATAATTTTGGAGGTCTCGTGGTATTACTACTGATTATTTTTCTCACTCAGATTTCAGCCAATCAGAGCGCAGTATTTGAGGCTGTCAAACAGTTTTATTTCGGAAATGTGTAAAAATAATTCCGAAGGAAATTCACTAGTAGCTTTTCAAATGTTTCTCATCTTTCAACGCATTTCACGTTTAATATTCTGTCTGACAGATAAACAAAAAAGTGCGTTATAAATGTATGACTGTGTAAATGTATCCGGGTGCTGTTCACTGCCCTCTGCTTGGCCGAAATCCGAGTAGAAAAATAATCCGTCAAATACCACTCGTGCTCCAAAATTAATCGGATATTTTGAAGCACTAGTGGTATTACTACTGAAAATAGGATTTTTGATTCTCAATGAGTTCTCAATAGTTTCAAAAAAATTGAGAGTTGGATTCTTGATTTTCAATTAACTCTCAATTCACTGAGAGTAGATTGAAAGACAATTGAGAATCAAAAATCCAACTCTCAACTCTCAAAAAAGTTGAGGGTACATTCAGAGATACTTGAGAATCAAAATTCAAAAATCAAATTTTCAATCCCGATAGTAAAGTTGATAGTAAAGAGGGCGACTGGCATAGAATGCATTTTACGCCTCGTCACTTCAACTTTCAAATAACCCTGAATTTTCTCTCAAAAACCAGAAATTATCCAGAGTCCAACTCTCAACTTGGTCCGGAAGAGCCAAGTTTCTGAGAGCGTTCCAAAAAATTCTCCGGTTTTCGAGAAATTCCGTCGATTAAAAAAAAAAATCGAAAAAATTCTCCAGTTTTATAAAAACTTTGAATTAATGTTCCAGTTTTGTAAACAAAATCGAGAAAATTATTGAGTTTTTGGGAACGTTCTAGAAAATTCTACGATTTTCTAAAAAAATTCAAGAAAATTCAAGGTAATGCTCCGATTTTCTACTAAATTGCATGAGGTTCGCCGATTTTCTCATAAGTTCGGAAGAATTCTACGGTTATCTAGGAAATTCGATGAAATTCATCGATTTTCTAATAAATTCGGGGGAATCCTCCAGTTTTCTAGAGAATTCGACAAACTTCTCCGTTTTTCGAGAAAATTCTCCAGTTTATTAAAGAATTTGCGAAAATTCTGCATTTTTATAAAAAATTGGAGAAAATTATCCAGTTTTCTGAAAACTTTCTTCAAAATTCATTACATTCACGTAGAAAAATTACTTCATTTGCATTTTTTTTTTTCTCCATGGTAAGTCGAATTCGTCCCCAACCACCAAGAATTGGAAATTCGATTTTTAACTTCCCGACCCGAAGGGAGGACGTTATTGTAATGACCCCGAAAATCGAATGTGGAATTTCGATGATTTCACATTTTCACATTTCTCGATCTTCGGAATCATCCTGATATATTTTTGAAGCATGTCTGTATGTGTGTGTGTGTGTGTGTGCGTGTGTGTGTGTACGTATGCGACCAAAATTTTGTCCAACGATATCTCCTGATCGAATGAAGCGATTGATTTGTTTCTTCCTTTAAACGATGCGTATTCATATAACTTAGAACTCATTAATTTATAAAAATAATTGACTCAGCGGTTTTTTATTTATCCCCATAAAACTTGCAAAAAAAATGCCAAAAACCGTTAATTTCATAGAAATTCGACCATTTTACCTAAGATAACGATGGGATTTAAATTAATTTTATGTAGTCGATGTGTCTTCACATAACTTGATTCTCATTGGATTTTGAGTGAAATCGCCTCAGTGGTTGTTGAGTTTTTTGAATAAAACTTTCGAATTTTGCAATTAAAAAAAAGGGAAAATTGGAAAATTTTAGAGTGAGTTAACTTTGCAGTTGTAAATTTTTAAGTGGATCAGCTTCGGAGTTAAGACAATTTTGAAGTGGGTCAAGTAAAGTGGGTTTAACTCAAACTTGATTGAAGTTTGTGTTAACTTAAATTGCAAATGCGTTCTTTGCGAAATTACCCTAAGGGTAATGCCATGTAATGTCCAAAATTTTGTACTAGAAACTTTAAGGCTAGAATAATTTTATGTGAAATCATTAAGAACGAAACCAACAATTGTAAACTAAATTGAGTGCATTTCATCACTTGAACTAGATTAAAAATTCCAAAGACATTGGAATCAAGTTCAAAAGTGATGAAATGGCACACTCAGTATGCCCCAATGACCCAATACTAAGATTCGCATGCGAAGGAACGATTGAAAACCGATTACATGAAACCCTAAAAGCTGAATGAACTACTTCCCCATAAAAATCAAAAGAGTGGAAAAAGTCATACGACATTTTCCACCAATTAAAAATGGACTCGTTGGAGCCCATGTGACAAGTGACCCCAAAATTCATATAAAAATGTCAGAAAAACCAAAATTAAGCAGTCTTGAAGCAGCAACGGAGCAGTAACAATTCTGGTGGAAATAGTTCATTTAATCGATCCGGTTTTTCAATCCTTCCTTCGATTACGCGGGATAGTACTGAATTAATAGTAAGTTACCAACCATTGAAATTATCCGGGAATAAAATTTCTTTAATCGAGAGTGGTGACTTTTCTTACAAATAAGGAATTCGTTCATTGTGACGCGTTGTGGACAGTCTCAAACAAATTCTTAAAATCTTAAAATTCAACTGTCAAAATTCATTAAAATATTAACGAGTAGAAGCAAGTGTTTCCGTGAAAGTATCCATAATAGCCTTTAATACGTCTAATTGCTGGTGAGGAAATTACGGGTTTACCCAGGGATCTACAAACACATCGAATAATTTATAAATAACAGACCGAATTGTGAGTAACAACATTTGTGAACCCAAATTTGAATCCTTCAGATCATTCCAGGGATAGGAATTTTAACTACATAGATTTCTGTAAAATCACGCTTATGTTTTTGTGAACCGAATAATTATACAAAATATATTTAAATTCAAATTTGATTCCCATTACAACTCCAAATTTCTTGATTAGTAATTAGTCTCAACTCAAGCCCTATCCCTAAATCAAACCCTTTTCCTTTATATTTCAGAAAAAGGTAAGAGTATAAAACTTTGCGTCGTCCAATAATTATAAAATCTAATAATTTTAGCTTTGATTTTAATGTGACAATTAAAACATGTCCTTTCGACGCTAAAATCTTTCTCCGGACATAACAGCCACAATGGATGCAACGCTAAACGCATGCAACGCATGCAATACTTATCCAAATGTTTTCCAAATATTTCTGACATTGACTAGCGTTGCGAATAGCGTGCGCTGCATTCACTGTGGCATGACCCCAGCGTTTATTAAGTCTGCGAAGAAACTTTCCTTCTATGGGTATTTCCTCGGAGAAATGTGAGAAAAAGATTGAATAAATACATAATAAAAAAATTGATGAAAGAAAAAGCAAATGGTCGGGAAGTTATTGGTGCGACTCGTAATGGGTCACACCCAATTCCACCAACCCCTACCGGTCATACCCCAAACAGGGAGCGCGCGAAGCACGCGACCGGGCCTGATTTTTTAAAATAGAATCAGTCAAAAACTAATAGAATTTTCAATAGAAGTTTTCTGTAGAAATATAGATTTTCCTATGAAATTGTTTCATGCGTGATGTCCAAAATTTCGTTCAAAACTAGACGATGTTCATTACTGCTAAGCCTTTTAAATTTTTGGATTCTGAATGGAAGCTTTGTAATTGTTAGTTTGAATGAGCTTTCAATTTCGCCTGGAAATAATCTCAAATATCATAGTACATCTAAGAATTAATTGGGCGACGTTTGAATACATATTCGAAATTTTGGTTAGTAATTTTCATCTATCCTCTCTTTGAAAAATACGATTGTAACTGAACCGATTCGTATTAATTAATATTGATTCTCAATACAATCAGCATTTTTCATTTGAAAAAAAAAATGGAGAGACTCGAACTTGAAAACTCGGTGGCCGTAGGCAAGCAATTATGCAAGCCTTTAATGCGCTCGGCCACGGCGATATAAAAATAATTAAAAAATTCGAAACTTATATAAAAAACAACTTGGCCTTTTACGAGTGAGGATTAAGAGGTCTTGAAGGGAGATACGTGAAAGACATCACCGGACTAAGAAAATGATGAAGAATGAGTAGAGTACTCGGATCTCCGAAACAGAGCATCAATAGAGGCCACGTCGGTCAGGGAGATCAAAAAGAGAACGAAGGGAGAATTCCGATCCCCGGAAGAGTTTGCGACGAGACCTGGGAGCTCCAAAAAAGGTCTCATATTTCGATTCGAGGAGTCGAGCGGCCGAGTGGCCGAGTGCCGAGTGGATTGGTTTGATTACGTTGGGTCGATATCGATTGGTAATCGTCCATCGATGGTTGACACCAGTGATCCACCTGATACTTATTTTCAATAATTTAAAAAAATAATAAGTGCATCCTTCTTCTATTATTTAATTTCCATGATTAAGCTAATACTTGCTAAAGGACCCAGTAACTGTTGATAATTGAGTGAAGTTGTACTTATCAATACGGAAAATGAAGACCTTTTTTTCACCTAGATGATTCATAGAAATCGAAAAATTTTCATCATTATAGTTGTCTACCTCACTTGATTGTTACTATAAGTTTACTATTATAAGCATTTGGCCTTTTGAATTATTGCGCTCGGTTTCCTTTCTCGACCGTGACCCTAATGAGGATTTGACCCTTAGGATAGATTGATTCTCATTCCCTTTTCACCCTTATTAATTTCCGGCATTCAAAGTTTGAATGGCCATTTGATGTTTAACCGATATTTGGACAGGAGTCAGCGGGCAAGACTTGGCATGTCTATTCTAGGCCGAGGTTTGGCTAATTTAACAGCATCGGTAATTCGGACCCGGAATAGCTCGATTCTAGTACCATAGTTTTGGATTTCCGTACCATTTTCTGGAAACCAAAAACTTCCTTTATTTGTTTTCATCATTGAAAATTTCTTATATTTTCGTTTGAAATATAAGTTGAAAGGAATTTAACCTCTCATAGCCTCTTCTCTTAACATGTGTAGCGGGCACTTCATACAACTCGAATTCGATTATTTTGAATGAATAGAAAATCCTGAAAGTGATATCTATTTGAAGCTACAGTTTTTTGGTTTCCAATTTTGTTTTGCTGGTCACGTTATTTTTCATAGCTTTAGAAATAATCAATTCTGAAAGAAAGCGTTCATATTTGCATGGGTTGATACGATGTATCAACCCCGTACATGAGTGGTTAAAAGACTGCATTCCACGTGGTTGACGTCCAACCGCGAGAAAGAATCGAATAAAACCTTTTAAACTTCTTATAGGAACTACAGTGTCAGATTTTGACAGAATATCATCCTACGAGTATTTACAGACTTGTTGCTATATACAAATACTATCCAAAAATATTTCGATGGTTGCGAAATATTCGGGACTTTACCACAGAAAATTACCTGCATGCATCTTTATGGGCAGACATATATTCGAGCTGGATAGTTACATGATAGATAGTTGCATTTCATGAGTTAAAAAACAGGTGTTCATATTTCTTGGCTTTGTATTTGTGGACAGAATGTATGGAAACAAATTTCTAGCAAGAGAAAAGAAAAAACAAGAATCGTCCAGCTTGACTACAAAATGTTGAAGGACGTTAATTGGAATTATTTGACATCTTTTCAGCCTCACGGGTAATTGTAAATTATTGTGTAAAGTCGTTTATGAATAACTTTTTTTTTTCAATTCCTCGATAGTTTCAATTATTCCTCCGTATAATAGCCACTAATGGATGATTGATGGTAGTAATTTTACAGTATGATCCATGCACTTATGACAGTCACGGTAACTTTCATTATTCTCTGATTATATAGAAAACTTCCTCATCGCTTACCTGGTACAATACGAACCACCGAAGTTGCCACTTGTTCGAGTCAGCGTTACGTTTGTGTAAATAACCAGCGAGGGAATGATCGAAATGGGCTCTTTCAGATAGCATAAGTATCTGCGAATCGTTTACCCTGACTGCAATAAAAAAAATTATTATTACCTAAACAACTCCTCAGGAGTCTGAATAGAAAACCATATTTTTTTTCTCTTCAAAGGAAAAAAAATACTTACCAGTTTTTTGCATCTTTGGACTGAGCATGATTATCACTTGAATATCGAAATTGAATTGTCTTAATAGTAATTGATGATTGTCAGCATTACCATGTGCTTGTATGCCAACATGGAATTTGAATTGTGTGTATAGATTTCCGGAGAAACGGGCAACAGGTACTAGATCAATCTATCGAATATTCTGTGAAAAGTGGAAGAAAAAATTCAGTATTCAATATAGTTCTTCCCTTGAAATATTTAAATATATTTCGACTTATATAACAATTTCTACAGTTCCCATAAAGATGAGTCTTGAAGACACGTAAATAATACACAAAAGAATAGGAATGGGCTTTTTGGTAACATAGTCAATTTAGTTGACTATGTTACCATACTAGAACACTAGTCACTAGTCATACTTTAGTTGACTAGTTATCATATGTAATACCAGGAGACCTTTAAAACTATCGGGTATTTCCCGATAGGTTCGTTGCAGACAAACGAAGGAGTCAAGTTTTGCAGACTAAAAAATCACGAGTGCGAAGCATACATGAGTGATTTTTCCTGCAAAACTTGAAGACTTCTTTTGTATGCAGGGAACCGTGAGGGAAATACCTGATTAATTTTGAAGTTCGAGGGGTATTCGGGAGAGAATTTTTCCATCCAAATTTCGGCCAAGGGAATTGCACCATGAGACGAAATCAATCTGTCACTGTCAGCGAACGGTTCACTCAATTGAATAATCATTTGTTTTTTTATGTAGCAACTACCAGAGAAAATTATCAAAAAATTATCAATTGTAATACCACAAGAGCTTCAAAATTATCGGGTATTTTCTGATAGGTTCATTGCAAACAAACGAAGAAGTCAAGTATTTCAGGTTTTTCCTGAAATACTTGACGACTTCGTTTGTATGCAGAGAACCTTGAGGAAAATGCCCGATTAATTTTGAAGCTCGTGTGGTATTCGGGGATGATTTTTTCCAATCCAAATGTCGGGCAATATAATTGGACCTTGAGACGAAACTCACAATTGAGAAAAGAAAATTGTATAATTAACACAACAACACAATTGAATTCAATCTGTCAGTTTGACGAGGGGTTAATTCGACTGCATCATGTTTTGTTTTTTAGATAGCAACTAGCAGAGAAAATTATCAAAAAATTATCAGTTGAAACCCTGTAGCTTGTACCACGTGATGTCGAATGGGCCAATTATATTGCCCGATATTTTTGTTGGAAAAATAATCAGTTTAAAAATTATCAGACTACCCTATAGGTTGTATCACGTGACGTCGAATTCTATTGGCTGATATGTGGATGGGGAAAATTCTCATATATATTTCAATGAAAATACTACGCAAAATACTATTATCATTTTTTTAAAAACTGTCCATTCCAATTTTAAAGCAACCATTGAATTTCATCCATCATGCAATATAGGAACTGGAGAAACAATTCAGTGATATTGATTCCTCGTATCTGAACCGGTTGCGTTTCAAATGAAACCATAGTGTAATAACTGGCTATACTCCAATCACCTTCTGAAAAAATTTTCTCTGCAAATATCAATGTGTCTACTTTATACAATCAATAATTAATAAATTTAAGCCACATGAAACTCTGGTATATCGAAATAAATGATACTGATTCTTTACTACTAATCTTTGCGTTAACTAAAATTAGTATAATGATTGATCCGATCACCACGTATGATGAAGAGAGTAAGGGTGAGTCCAGCAAAAAATAATGATTCGAGAATACCCTGATTGAACACAGTTACTCTTCGGCTTTCTATTTCCTTTAGATTTAAACTACAGGTGAAGATGTAGTAAAATCCACATAATGAGATGTGAAATGAAAAATTATTTTCTCATCGTGCAACACATGTTGATCGTAGTAGCTCCCAAAGTGGATAATACTTAAAATGACGTTTAAGGTCATATTAAACAGATGATATCATCAATAAATTGAATACACTACTTGATTCTCATGTTTTGTAAGTCTCAATTAAAGAAAAAAATTTAACTTTTAAGAAATTAATGGAAACGTCATCAATTGTATAATGAAATACTATTTTATACTCTTTTCTTCCAATGTCTGATGATCCACACTTGTGTGTTGAGAAGAACATATAAGAACAAATAAGATAAAAAACATTCAAGCCTTTTAAATATTATTATTACCTTAAACGATCCTCATTATCATATAATACATGTTTTCCACTTAATTGCAACAACGATTGTATACTTTATATTAACCTGAGTACAGATTTTTGTATTTATGAACAATATTTTAAATAAATATCCTCAGACTCTCATATATTCATTTATTGTACCACCGAATTTTTATAAATTTGAATAACGAACGATTGGAGACGAGAAGATTGAGCAAGAAATAAGTGATGATTCAGCGTTGAATATTCCGTTTTATTAATTCAATTATTCATTATCCGAAAATTACTGAAGTTGTAGAGGAAAATTGTCGATTTTACGCGCGCCATAACCCACAAGTGATACATGTTTATCATGACCGGTTACCGATCTCATGTTTGGAAGATGAGTATATAGTGTAAATGGACGAGGGACGGATGATACAACTTCGGGGGTCGCGACGAACCTGCGAAGCAAGTCACGTCGTGTACGCTATAGACCTCGTTGTCAACCCCTAGAAAGTGGCGTTTCGCTCTCCTGTATCATTGCGCAGGTCTAATATTTAGTCGCTCCATCCATCGCTGACCCCTGGCTGAATACGAGGATGGCTTGGCGTAGTCCCTGCCATCGTGTTACCTTCGGCAAGAGTTTTAAACACTATGTGCATACTGAGGGGAGACAACTTTCTCTTCTCCCCTGCCCCTTCGTCCCTTGCTAATTGCTCCCACCGTACTTCGGATTTGGACCTGATGTTTCGTTTCCAGTGTAGTAATGAATCGGTGAGCAAATTCCCGGTGGTGAACGAAACTCTAGCCCCTCAGGTTTCCTATAACCTTTCGAATTATTGATGCGATGAAATTAATAATGAGATCCTATTTCAGTGATATGGGTGATTCTCTGCAAACTGTGATTTTTCACCTCGCACATTTTTCAAAATCTGAATATGCCTGTAGAGTAATTTTTTTACGTTTCTATATATCATAATGGTCCAGAAGTATAATGCTAGCACCACTCTACTACAAATTTAAAAGATTCAGAATAATAGAATGTTACGGATTTCTTACTGCCACGGTGGTGACCAAACTTAACAAGCCTTCGTATTTCAATCAAGGAATTTAATTTTTTGATGATAGAACAAGTATATTGATTTATTTGACCTCTTTCGAGTATCATATATTCATTTGCAGAGATCATTTTGGGTATTTTCAACAATCAATTCTGACACAGCACAGGTGTATTCAGCGGTTGTTGACAACGCACCTGGGTGTTACTCCGAGTTTGAGCTATTTAAACACCTAAAACATTTTTCTAAATACCTTAGTGATGATATATAACTTGACTCCCACACGTTTATGTATGATATGACACGGTTGGGATAGCCACGGTTGTGACATTCTGTGTTAAAACCTAATCACACTTCGCGCCAGCTTTGAATTGAAAGCTCTCTCAAGATGATGAGTTTCAGGCAATGGAATGTTATTTTTTAATGAAAAAAATTAGCTAAGAAATTATACCACATGTAACAATCATGAGACCACGATAGTGACAGAATAATTTGTGACTTATATTTTTCATCTCTCGAATAGTCTTTCCTGGATGTGCACATGTGTCTAGTTAATTTGTAAAAAAACTGGGCCAAGAAAGAGTTTTGTTTGATTCCTACTGGGAAGTCGGAGTTTTTGAAAAATACATACAAATAAAAAAGGAAGCCAAGTCAGGAATTTTGAATGAATGGTGATAATACACAATCAGGTTTCTATAAGAAAAATAGTTCTCAATAGAATAAGTGTTCTAAAAAAATTCTCCATGAAATGAAAAATCAGTAGGAGCACGACCAACGGCCTTGGCGCGGATCAAAGAATGGATTAGATTGATACAGAAAGTGAGTTGAAAAACTCCGCGCCAAGAACGTTGGTCCTGTTCCTACTGATTCATTATTTCATGGAGATTTTTTTTAGAATACTTATTCCATTGAAAACTATTTTCCTTATAGAAACCTGATTGTGCACTATCACCATTTATTCAAAATTTCTGACTTGGCTTCCTTTTTTATTTCTATGTATTTTTCAAAAACTTCGGCTTCCCAGCAGGAATCAAACAAAACTTTTTCGTGGGCCAGTTTTTTTACAAAAACGTTTGGTTTTGTGTTTATAGGCAGATTTCATAATTTTTTTCAAAATAAGCAAGGACAAGTATTTCAATTCAATTTAACTCATTCATTTTTCATAAGATAGAACATTTCTTGAATCAACAATTGAAGGGAAATAAACAGTTCTACTCCAGATTTATTGTCTCCATTGAATTTCAATTTTTAATCATCCATTAATAATTTTCTGACTTGATTTGGTTCCTCATTCAATTTTTGCTTTGATGATTCCTATGTGGATTGTATTTCTTGGAGAGATGAATTGATTTCCTTATAGGAATAGTCGAACAAAATGTTCACGAAGAATACTTTTTGAAAACATTTTTTTTTTTTTTTTTTTTTTAACAATATTAGGGAAACATTGGGTGGAATGGACTCTTCTGACTTCTTGCTTTAATATTCGTAACCAAGGAACAAATTTATCGATTGAGCTCAGTCTAAACTTTTTACAAAGGGCCTGACTGTACGTTCATTTAAAAAAAAATTCTATTTCATCAACACTTTAATAAGACATCATCATTTTGAAAAGGGTTCAAGGGTTCAAAGTGTCCATTTAATCCCACCGTCTCCTACTAATGTTTCCGAAATAATCACAAAATTCTTCGCATTTCACTGTCACTTAATTTAGGGAATTTTTTTGCACGGAATGAAAACATTTTCTGTTACACTCGGAGAACAATAAATATTTTCTTTTCGAATTTAACTATTCACGGACATTTAATACTAGATCACACAATATTTTCGACACGTCTCACTTTTGTCACATTTCCAAACATAAACCGATAATCTCATAAACAGTGCATAACTACCTTTATGTCCGAGGTCCGCATATGAATATGGATATGGCGGGATGAAATTCGAATTTTTGACGAGAGAAAACAAAATAGAACAGCGAGTCGATTTTCCGTTTCATTCTAATAAGTGATTTAACGTGAAGAAGAACATTTCCTGTGGTTTTCCATAACAACATCACAACCCACATTCAAATACACTGGTGGCAACACTTCAACGTTGGATACGAGGCTCAGTTGGCCCGGCGCTGCCAACGTTACAACTTAATTCTCCGACTTTATAATGTGAATCGCGAGAATGTGAATATCAACCCGTTGCTATGCGCGTATCTTTGTTACTGTTAACTAGGCAAGACGCGCGCTTCGCGCGCACTAGTAGCTAGGCTGGGTGGTTCTGATACGGAATTCGACACTAAAGAACTGATGGAAATATTTGTATCTATTCTTCAATCTAGAATTCTTGAGTCAAATTCTTGATTGCATCAACTGATCGAATTCACTTGACAATAGAACCAATAAGAAACTACATCAAAATTGCAATGATCCCAGCGAATGGAACCAATGTAATGTCTATACACAGGAAAAAATTCTTGATTTAAATCGAATTTTAAGCCCCCAATCGAACCGATTAAGATTTAATCAAATCAAGAATCATACCAAGTAGATTTCACTAATTTGTACTGATTATATCCAAACAAGTCATAGTGATTTTTTTTAAATAGAAATATCAATTTTCACCTAAAACTTTCATAAGTCTGCAAAAAATGGCTGAAATAAAGTGGTTAATCTCTCAATTTGGAGCTTAGTCTATGAGCTTCATATCGGACATAGAATTTCTACGAGTTATTCTGCGAGAAAGATACTAGCTCGGGACAAAACACTGAAATAACAACTTTCCAATTTGCGACTTACAAAATTTGACACATACACCATATAGCATACAACCCGCATCGTCACAATTGGAAGAACGAAAAATGCCTTCTAAGGATGACCTATTGATTTCTCCGCTGATTCGACTCAAAACGCTAGAAAAATTCATCGCAATTTGAATTTTCGAATAACCCATGGAGGAATAAGTGTTTGTCAAAAAATCTCATGAGTCAGCGAAAAATGAGCTTCACAACTGATATGCGATTTCTACTGATAATCAAGTCAAAAAATAATAATTCACGACAAAACGATGAGAAAATGTGAAATTTTAAATTTGTGACATGCTAAAGTCGAAAAATAATTATCTATAACAATGGATCAAGTAGACGGAATGAAGAAAAATCATACGTAATTTTGAAGATCTCATTGAGATCTTCAAATTGGTGTGAAATAAATCTACATTGGCCAAGTACAAAGGTCCAAAAATTAATGAAAAGGCCGAATTTTGGGGTGTGACATGAGCTTCGAAACAGCAACAATCTCCAATAACTTCATGAAAATTCAATCAAATCGTATTCGTAATCGTTCTATACATCACAATTTGAAGAACCAATTATACCCTTCAAGATGATACACTGACTTCCCCGCTGATTCAACTCAAAGAGATAGAAAAAACCAGCCAAAGTTGAATTTTCAAGTTAAAAGCGAAAAAAAATTTTCTTGCAATAAAAGAAAAAAAATGAAGAAAAATAATAATTTTCTGCCTATAAGTTCCATAGTGAGAATGAGAAATGACCAGAATTCAATAATTCGAACAATTTTCATGTTGTATTTCCAACTTACCAAAAACAATGTGAATAGTTCTTATACATACCGATAGAGGTAGAATGGTCCTTTAAAAGCGCTCTTTCCAATTCCAGTAGTTCGCAAGGATTGATGTTTGAATAAGTAATTGAATACAAAAACGTACTGAAAAGTCAACTGAACAATTGAAAAAAAGTAGATAGTAAATCCATGTACACCGGTGTATAGTTGGTAAAACATGAGATGAGTGTATTCTCTTTTACCAGTAAAAAATATATGTATTCATGACATTTAAACTCCATGTAGTTCACGATGTCAATTCGTCTGTTAATTACCGGTGAACGAAGGTAAGTCTTGCTCAAGGAAAAACTTATCAGTTGATTTAAAACTTATAACTACTAAAACGTATAACTACTAAAAACTTGAAACTTGAAGTCGATTGTGACTCGATTGACCTCATATTGTCTAAGTAAATCGACCCACAGACGATGAGTTATTCAGTCGTTTCATATTAGTTTCTTATACTTAGCAAACGAATCGACTCGCTACCAAGTCGATGGTAGCTCGATCGTCATCATTATTCAAGTCAATCGACCAACAATCGAATAGTTTAGTCATTTCATAAGAGTTTCAATAATTTCAGTGGGCGAATCGACTGATCGTTAAGTTGATTGGAATTCGATTGTCCTCATTATTCAAGTAAATCGACGCACAAACGTCTAGTGGTCTAGTCGTTTGATAATAGTTTTTATAATTTAAGTGGGCAAGTCGACTGATCCTTGAGTGGATTGTGTTTCGATTGTCCTCCTCATTAAAGTAAATCGACCCGCAAACCTCTAGTGGTCTAGTCAATTCACAATAGTTTTCATAATTTCAGTAGGCGAATCGACAGATGCTTGAGTCGATTGTGTTTCGATTGTCCGCATTATTCAAGTCAATCGACCCACAATCGACTAGTTATTCAGTCATTTCATATTAGTTTTTATAATTCCGGTGAACGAATCGACTTATTCTTGAGTCGATTGTGTTTCGATCTTCGAAATCCATTAGCTATCGACTTCCTATGAAGTCGTTTCATCTTCGATTCCAGCAATAATCTGAAATCTGCATCGAACAACACCCACATTAGAATCGATATACTGATCAAGTCGATTCTACAATCGACAGTCGTTTCGAAGAACGATAAATATTATTTGAGATGATATATGAATTGTTTAACTGGCTCGACCGATAGTTGCAGAAAAAACCGATCCAGGCTGAATTTACAGTAAAATCGTAAAATTTCATTTTCTGGATAGAACCTTCCATAAGTTAATGAACGTTGAAGATAATTGAATAAGTCAGCGGTCAATTCGTAGGCGATTTGATATATTTTCACCTAGGTATGGGATATTTTCACATATTCTAATAGAAACCAAGCAAATCTTGCTATTTAGGAGGAAAAACACGGAATTTTCAAAATGTGATTAGGAGGAAAACCACGGAATTTTCAAAATGTGACGTGCTAAAATCGCTACATTATCGCTTATAACCGTTGATTTAGGTGATGGAGCAGATAATATACAGTATCAATTTGAAGATCTCAATGAGACCTTCAAATTGACATATGATATATCCCCGTTTGTCAAGTCTAAGGCCTCGATAAATCGTAAAAACTGTCATTTTTAAGTTGTGACATAACGTGAAAAATGGAAATAATCTGCAATAACACAATGCAAATTGGAGTAAATGACATTTATCATACACCATTTTAAAGAATATAAAATACCCTTCTACATTATATATGGATATTCCCATCCAGTCCATATAGAAGTACCAAAATCCCCAACCGAAATGAATTTTTGGAGTAAACCATAAAAATTCAATTTTCGTGTAAAAATTCTCAAAAGTCGATGAAAAATGGAGATAATTGGATAAATTGAGGACCAACCACGTATGAAAAAATCGTATAAAACTTCTCTATATGAAATGCCTATAGAATGATTCTATACAATTTCTNAACTTCTCTATACGAAATGCGTATAGAATGATTCTATACAATTTCTATAGGTTTTTCGTATATGATATTCGAACTTTTCTATACGAGAGTTTTCTATACGAATTTGTTCTATACGAATACTTTTTCATGACATTCTATACATTAATCGTTATTCTATACGAATTGTATCTATACACTCGAGAGGATTATGTATAGAAATCTAGTGATTCTATACACGTGGTTTGTATAGAAATAATTTCTATACGATGGCTGAATTTTTGAATGGAAATTATTTATATAGAAAACGCTATACGAACCCAAGTCGCATGTATAGGATCTCCCCGTGTATGGAGTCTCTGAATTTCTATACAGGATTAATCTCGGGCTTATAGGAATGATTCGTATAGGAATTATTTGTATAGAGAGCGCCATACTAACCCCAATCGCATCAATAGGAACCTCGTATATAGAATTTCTAGATTTCTATACGATAATAATCTTGAGCGTATAGAAATAATTCATATAGAGATTGTTTCTATTGGCATCGCTATACGAATCCCAGTCGCGTCAAAAGAAACTCTGTGTATAGAATCTCTGGATTTCTATACATAATCCTTTCGGTGAATAGAAACATTTCGTACAGGAATTAGTTCTATAGCGAACGCTATACAAATCCCAGCCGTATGAAGAGGAATCCCGTGTATAGAATTTATGAATTTCTATACGAGAATAATTTTTAACCTATAGGAATAATTCATATAGAGAATGCTCTATAGATATCGCTATACGAACCTCAGTAGCGTCAAAAGAATCTCTGTGTATAGAATCGCTGGATTTCTATACACAATCCTTTCGGTGTATAGAAACATTTCGTACCGGAATTAATTCTATAGTGAACGCTATACAAATCCCAGCCGTATGAAGAGAAATCCTGTGTATAGAATTTTTGAATTTCTATACGAGAATCACCACGAGCCAATAGAAATAATTCGTATAGAGATTGTTTCTATAGACATCGCTATACGAACCCCAGCCGCGTCAAAAGAAACTGTGTGTATAGAATCTCTGGATTTCTATACATAATCCTTTCGGTGTATAGAAACATTTCGTACAGGAATTAGTTCTATAGCGAACGCTATACAAATCCCAGCCGTATGAAGAGGAATCCCGTGTATAAAATTTATGAATTTCTATACGAGAATAATTTTTAACCGATAGGAATAATTCGTATAGAGATTGTTTCTATAGATATCGCTATACGAACCTCAGTCGCGTCAAAAGAATCTCTGTGTATAGAATCGCTGGATTTCTATACACAATCTTTTCGGTGTATAGAAACATTTCGTACCGGAATTAATTCTATAGCGAACGATATACAAATTCCAGCCGCATCAATAGGAATCCCGTGTATAAAATCTCTGAATGTTTATATGAGAATAATCTTGAGCCCATAGAAATAATTCGTATAGGACTTATTTCTATAGAGAACGCTAGACTAATCCCAGCCGCCTGAATAGGAACTCTGTGTATAGAAATAGTCTCATTAGTTCTATAGAGACCGCTACACAAATCCCAGTCGCATGAATAGGAACTTCGTGTATAGATTTTATAAATTTTTATACGAGAATAATCTCGAGCCTATGGAAACAGTTCGTATATAAATTATTTCCACAAATAACGTTATGCCAACCAAGAAATGAAGTTTTTCATGAGATTTATTAAGCGACAAAACAAATCCATGTTCCAAATTTTTAATCAACGGAAAATTAGTGAACATACTCTCATTGCATTAGTACATTAATTCTTATCATTTTTTTTGGTATTAGCTCAATATTATTAAATATAACCTGTGAATTACGATTAACGGTCTTGTTGATTCACGTTAAGAGCCGTCTTCCTGATGGATCACATGACCAAATTGATTTTTCAAATTACAGCCGATATAATTTTTTCATTTTGATGAAAACTTATTGGCGACACGCAGTTATGATTCTCGCATGTCGGAAATTAGGTTTTATTCTAATCAAAAAAATATTTTGGCTGTAATTTGAAAAATCAATTTGGTCATATGACCCCTCAGGAAGACGGGCCTCAAGAGGTAACGGTAGCCCTGTGTCTATAGGAACTTTCGGATGGTCTTTTCTCCTTCAATTATCAATCTTTATTCATAAAATTACTTCAGGACCTGCATAATGCAGTGGTGGAGGTCCTGAAGTAGTTTCACGAATAGGAATCAATAATTGTAGGAGAAACGACCATTCGAAATTTCTTATAGACACGGTGTACCGTTTCCTCTTAATATCACAAATGTAACAACTGAAGAGTCAGTGGCGCATGCGCAGAGTTGAATGTTGGTTCCTCACGAACTCCTCGACGCACGAACATTGGGTAATACTGCTGGGGTCTCTACACATGCCACTTTCTCGAGATCTTAACACGTCAGCCACAAAAAATTTATCAACTGTTTTTGGAAATTTATGTTATATAACGGAACTCTTCATCATAACAGTAATACAATTGGTTGGCAATGACAACAGATCATGCTTCTTCCCATGGAGCTGAAGATTTCTGTAAAAATCAATCTCAACAAAAAATTAAATTCAATGTTGCAAAAAAGGCAATTAGAACGAAATCTAAAACTTGATGTAGCTGACGAAATAATTAAATAATGAACAAAATCAATTGACAAATCACGTAATTACCATATTTTAAAGAATTCCCGAAATACTCGCCAAAGACAAAACCCTTAAGGGGAAACGGAACCCCCGTGTCTATAGGAATTTAAGAATTGTGCTTTCTATAACGATTATCAATTTTCATTTATGAAACTACTTCATAGACACGAACATTGCATTGAGCAGTCAATGAAGTAGTTTCATAGAAAAATAATAATAATTGTAAGAAAAAACACAGTTCTAAAATTCTTATAGCCACAGGGGTTCCGTTTCCCCTTAATATACTTTCCGAATACTCAGTATCTCTCCTGTTTAGTTGTATAAAAGTAAGCGGAGATTTCAAAAGGAAATTGAATTGATTATTCATTTCAAATCAATGACTCCCATTCCATATCATATGAGCCATTCCTTTCATTACTAGACCAAGCGAGACAGTTATTCACACTTCACGACGAAAAAAAAACAAATTCCTCTTTTCTATAATCATTTAAATTTTCTCAAATTGAGATTACAATTTATAAAGGGAAATCGCACGAAATAGAAAATATGCACAATTATAAGACTAGATAGGTTTTCACTATAAAAAAAAAGAAGAATGACGATTTTCAAGAAAAGAAGTGGGAAATAATAATAACTTGATACAGATCTTCATCATAGACTGTTCAATCAATGCTAGCATCCAAATTAATCGGAAAATCCAATTATTTTTTAACCAACGGAAATTAATCATAAATTTCGATTCAATTTTCTTCTTCCACTGTGTCTGTACCAAATCGTTCATTTTTTCTGTATGCATAGTTTTTTTTACTTATTTTCTTTTGGGCACTCAAGATGACTTTTGGCTAAATCATCGGTATGGATTTGAAAATTTCTTTATTTCGTCGGATAAAGGAAAAAAAATGAGATCCCGACCGGTTAGAAAAAAAAATTAAGGTAAAATATTAAAAGCTCTGAGCGCTGTGCATGATGTCAAAATGCCAACAAGCGAATGTTTACTTACCAATTGAGGTTATATCTGTAGATAATCCTTATTTCAATCATCCTAGTAATTCAAATCACTCCAATAATCAATATTATGATTATCATTTTAATAAGCTTCCCAACAGCGAATAACTATATCCCATAATAATCACTATTTGAAAAAACAACAAATAATAATTAAACAATGATGAGTATGCACTTGCCAATGCGTCCGTTGCTAACAGCGAAAGATGCCTGCTGCGCGCGCTTCAGTGGCGGGGGGGATATAGTTGTGGCTGAATGAATGGGCATTATTCCTAGACGCGCGCATTTACGGAATAGAGCAGGACTTATTGCTATTAAAATTCGTCAATTTACTTTTTTTTTTACTATTGAAGCGCGTTCAGTTCTAGCCAAAAAGCAATGCATGCTTACATCCCTCTGAGAAACAGAGACACGTAAATATTTTAAAACCTTTATTCAGTCACCAAATTGCTTATAAAATTAGTTATTCAGTACATTTTTTGTAATAATCGTAATCAGCTGTTTTTGAATCAAATGTGTTGACACCAATTGTTGACAACAAATGTTGATAAGAAAAGTAATTGAGAGTTAAATAAAATATATTTTATCCATTTTTTTCCAAAATGGAACAGAGTTTTAATTTTTAGTTCAACCAAACCTTGATGCAACAATCTTGCAAAACAGATCTTTTAAGTTCGGCGGGGAGCTTTCGACGCTGCGTTGCACGCTTTTGTAATGCGAGCTCTGATGAGCCGACGATTTTTTGGTGTCTCACCAAAGTATTGAAGGAGGAATTCTACAAATGAAAATTTTTATTAATCAATCATCTGTCAAGGGGAAGCTCACCTCGAGAATATTTTTTGTGTATTTTGGAAAAAAAATCCGAATACTATTTCTGTCTCATTTTTCCTCGGAAATTTGATTTTTTAGGTCGAAATTTCTGCCGATCACTCAAAATTAAAGATTTATTTTTTTGTTATCCAAAAATCAAGTTAACAAGAATCCTCAACGTATTTTTTTCCAAAAACTTTTTCGTATATATTCACCAAATTTCATCCCTTTATCATGAAAAATATGGGAGAAGATACATTTTGAAGTACTTCAGTCAACCCTAAAACGTCGTAATTTTTAATTGTTTGAAAATATTTTTCTATTTTCTTTCAACTTTTTTGATGGCTTCCAATTTTTTTGTTTATAACTTTTTTTTCAATCAACTGATGAGACCAATTTTTATTTTCTTACCTTCAATAGCTTTCACTTTTAGTTCATCTAGTTGGGGCTTGGCGCTCAGATTATTTTTCTTGTGGAAGTTTGACACCTTTCCAATGAGCGAAGATTTGGCTAAGGTGTCCTTATCAAATACAGCACTGATCAAATCAGCAGCAGCATCCTCTATATCAGGCCGAGTTTTCGCAGCCCTCAGTACCGAATTTCTCATGTAAATCCCACCACCAATATCGGTGTGCTTTTTCTGTAAGCAGAATGTATGCAGCCGTAGAGATCTAGGGTCAAACATCACCAGTCACGGAAAAAATGTACGTTTTCATAAGGGTCAAAAATCCTCAGGGTCACGAAGGGAAAATGTTAAATTTTGCGAGAGTAAAATGTTGCAAGTGTGAAATTGTTTATAAAATATCAAATATGATAGATATTGAAATCATATATACACCATTTTTCTAACTATTTGATTGGATTGGGATTAGATCTTCCCTTTTTCACTTTTATGAAAGAATTATTGAAAAACTTGACTCGACCTTTGTGACTATCGTTAATACCGAAATATACAACCAATATCTCAATAAAATTACTTCCATGGAATAATGGAATTCTATTGATATTTTTTATACAATATTTTATACTAAACATGTCGATAGAAAAGGGATAAAAGATGATTGAAATTTAATAGGAAAATAATCCAGTTTTCAAGTCAATCCATTACGATTTTATAGAAAACTTTTTCGTGCGTTAACTGTGAAAGTTCATGAAATGGAACGTTATTTGACACCACCGTTTGAACTTTAGAAACTATGCTAAAAAAAATAATCAAATGAAAGTCGATCATCATAATACGTATTCAATTCGACGACCAGATGATAAGTTGAAATAGAATATGTAGGTATAATTACTGGGATTGCTTATTGCATGTGTTGTCGTGTCATTCAAATGAAATTCTATTTGAGAAGCTATTACTCCTCCCAACTTACTATTGAACCTACAATTTTTTTAATTCGGTAGTTCAAGTGGATTTTACCGTTTCAGTTGCTTCACTGTCATCCGACTTCGTACGTTTAGTTGACAGAGGACTGGGCGATGGAGATCCATCTCGTTTCTTTAAAGAATTTGCCTCCTTATGATCAGGAGATTCGGAAGATTTGTTTACAACTTCATCAAATTGTGATCCCTGAAATCACAAATACGAATCATCATTTGAACAATGGATTGGAGTAATTAAAGAGCATAAAATATCAAGTGTTGACATTGACCGAACTAGATTTTGTATCATTGTCAACCACGGAACTTCTCTTATTGCATGCCAATAATTTGCTAAGTGATGGAGATCCATCTCGTTTCTTCGATGGGTTTGCCTGATCATCATCAAAAGATTGTATAGAGCGTTTTGCAACTTTATCATTTTTTGATAGATGTTTAGCTGATTTCGAGAACTTGAATGACTTCATCATAGTTTTGAAATCTCCATCCAGTGATTCCTGAAATCACAAATACGAATTATCAGTTAGACCAGTGAGTTGGAGCATTTAAAAAACATAAAATATTAAGTGTTGACATTTACCGAACTGGATTCTCCTTCACTTTCCATTGCGGAATTTCTCGGATTGCATGTCAAAAATTCGCTGAGCGATGGACATCCATCTAGTTTTTTTTATGAATTCAGCTGTTTATCATCAAGAGATTGTTTAGAGCGTTTAGTGACTTTATTATCTTTAGGTAGCCGCTTAGCGGATTTAGAAAATTTTAAAGACTTCATCATAGTCGTGAAATCTTCATCCTGTGATTCCTAGAATCCCAAATACAAATTATACGAATTATTATTAGTTAAACCCACGGATTGAAGCATGAAAAAAACATAAAATATTAAGTATTGCCATTTACCGCACTAGATTCTCCTTCACTTTCTATTGCGGAAATTCTCTTATTGCATGTTAATGATTTGCTGTGTGATGATACTTTATTTGCTGATCTTACTTCTTGCGCCGTCTATAAAGTCAAATATCTCGAATAAATATGTTTCTCTTCAATTATTCTATAGCACAGCTCATCAGAATTCATACAAATACATCAAGAGGAGGACTTTTTATAATGAAAAAGGGGAATAAAATGGAAGGATACAGCAATAAGTACCAATATTTGTTCGGATATAGCATCCAACAATTGGAGAGAAACATATTGAAACGTGAATGAAATTCTATGTAGTCAATATTTATGCTATTCCTCAGAGCACGAAATATGATCTCCCTTAGTATTTTTCATTGGTCAGCGCTATTATTCTGAGTTCAATAACATAATAATATACACCTCAGTTCCATCGTCTTCTTCATTGTCTTTTTCCTCTTCATCACCAATGTTCTCCATATTCTCAAGGTCAGATGCCATTTCGAAAGAGTGATTAGATTTCTACGAAAAGAAATCAAACCTCAATTTCATTACATTATCTAAATTCTTCATGGTCCATAAATTAATTGATCAGATGTAAAATGCACCCATCCTTTTTTTTCGAGTTTTCATAGAAAACACCAGAAATTATGCTCCACATAATAGTGAAAACATTTATAGACAGATTGGAGGTCAGTCGGGTAGTCTTCTATTTGACCAATTTAATTATTTTCTGGTTTATTCCTTCAATATATCAATTGTATATACGGATTAGAAGTTGTAAACGTCAACGATCGCGTGATTGGAAAATTTGAGTTCACCTTATCTGTTGGTTCCATCTGACCCTCTCGACTCTCCTTTGTTTCCTCATTGTTCTCAGGTATCTTGTCTTTCATTATTTTGTCAAATAATTCCTCGTTTTCCTCTGCTATTTCTGAATTTGTTTTCTTGGCCTGCACAGAAACATATCACGAGTAAATAATAGCTGACCTTCATACGTATCGATTTATTCTTCGAAAATAATCAACACCGAAAGTATATTAGATGCGGTAAATTTACGAATTATAATCTCCAATGAATATTAATTGGGAACAAACCTTTTTCGGCTTCTGTGGTTGTGGTGGAGGTTCCTNGTTAAACCCACGGATTGAAGCATGAAAAAAACATAAAATATTAAGTATTGCCATTTACCGCACTAGATTCTCCTTCACTTTCTATTGCANTTAATTGGGAACAAACCTTTTTCGGCTTCTGTGGTTGTGGTGGAGGTTCCTCTTTATTGAGGGACTTAGCTGCAAAAACTTTTCTTGCTGATTTTGGAGGGCTCAGCGTACCTGATTTGAGGAATTGACGACATCTCCTGGTCATCACATCCCTCTCTGAAAACAAAATAAAATATACGACAGTGACTATGTTTTGCTGTATAATTAGAATTATTTTTTGTAACGTGAATTGTATAATCTTACCGCCAAAATCGAGAATTCTTGCCTGAAGAATAGACCAAGTACATTTTTTAATTTTTTTTGGGTCACTTTGGCAGAGCCCATAACAATATTTGGCCATTTCACTGCAACTAGCGTCCCGTTTATCTTTAGCTCCTCCAACTCATTGTCCGTAAAGGTCTTAACGAGAAAGCTCTGGAATCCTACGTCGACGACATCATCGTCATCAGGGAATTGGAAAATTATACTTTCGTTGTCGTCTGGCGTTCTCGACATTTTTCGCAACTTGGTGATGTACTGTATTTCAAAACGTTAAGGATCACACTACGGTCTGAGTAATAGAATTTAGTTTCACAAGCAAGTGTAGCCATCCCCTCTCCTCCGAAAATGAGTAAATATTGAAGGATAGATTCTACCACATTTACTTACCTTATAGTTTCCACATCCCCCACGCCTTTAATACTACCACATGTCTGAAGAAATTAAATAATTGCTCTTAGATGCCTATTATAATTCGCTTGAAAAAATTTTTCCCATGGAAAATATTTCTTTCATGTCTATAGGATTTGTTGCACATGAATTCCATTTTTTTCGGTTCGTAATTTCGACAAACAATTATAAATGCCAAATAGAAAATAAAAACGAATTTCGCCTATGAATTTGAATACGAAAAGTATAATCTATTACCTTCTCCAGTTCGTATCTTCTGTAAACATGAAGCATAAAGATATAAAAATTTTCTAATATAATTCTGGAGAGAAGTGGTAAAAGACGGTATTGTCAGACTGGTGAGTCTGTAGTCCTTGATGTCAGAAGTGGCAAACAAAGAATGCTCTGAGTTTTGGAGAAAGTGGGGGTAAATTTCACGATGACTCTTTCCTCAGTTCGTTCATGAGTGTATTTTGCGAAAAATCAAAAAATTATTTTGGATGTCATTTGAGAAATCAATTTGGACACGTGACCCCTCAGGAAGACGGCCCTTAATATCAACCTGATTCTCACAATTTTTTTTATTAGCCATTTGATTAACAAATTTTCAATCTCTCATTTCTGCCCTCATTTGATTTTGTCATAGATTATGATTATCCAGAATGTTGGTAGCACAAAAGGAAAAACTGCTCAATTTTCTTACAAAAGTAAAATAATACTCTCATTAATGAATTGTTAAACAATGTAAATTTCATTTCAAAGACTTTTCTGTTGAAAAATTACGTGTTCCCTGAGGTGAAAGCTACGAATTATAACTGGAATAATCAAATCCGTTGCGAACGAAGGTCTTATGAGAGATTCATATGCTAATCCTGCCATTATAATGAAGCTATAAAAAAACACCTTTTTTTTCATTTAATGATTTTCAAGAATCATTAAGAATGCAAGCTTGTACCATGATCATTAAATAAAATTCATCATTTTTTATATTGCGTATGGCACAATGTGAAGGAAATTCAAAGTAAGAGTTTTTAATCCGAGCTGAAAGCGTTTTCTAAGAATTATTGGAAATAGTGCAGTTAATATTGCTAATGCATTATTACCTATCGAGTTCAGTATACTTTTCATTGGAAATTATGTAAAAACGGAAATAATGTCACTCTTTCCGAATGCCCCGTCGGTGTTTTCAATAGAATGTAAGCATCCTTTTCTTTTCAGCTATAACTGAACTCGCTTTAATAGCAAAAAAGGAAATTGATGAATTCTAATACAAGCAATAAGTCCTGCTTTATTTCGTGAACATGCGCGTCTAGGAGTAATGCCCATTCGGTCAGCCACAACTATATCCCCCCCACTGAGGCGCGCGCAGCAGGCGTCTTTGGCTGTTAGCAATGGACGCATTTGCAAGTGCATACTCATCATTGTTTGATATTTATTTGTTGTTTTTTTCAAATAGTGAGTGGCTAGTGGGACATAGTTATTTCCTGTTGGGAAACTTATTGGAATGATAATGACAATATCACTATTGGAGTGATTTGAATTAATGGGACGATTGAAATAAGGATTATCTGCCGATATAACCTCACTTGGTAAGTGAAGATTCACTTGTTGAAATTTTAACATCATGCACAGCGCTCAAAGTTTTTAATTTTTTCATAAACTTATTGGAGGTGATCAAGTAGCGTACATGTGCATTTTAAGTGGATATCATTGTATAAATTCTATAAATTCCTCTCATTGAATTTTCGTTGTTAATTTGCAATGATATGATAATTGAAGAAAAATTTCGTACCAACTCATGTCATTTGTTTTTTATTGCATGAGAATGCAAATAATTTTTGCAATTTTGAATTTCAAAAAAAAGATGATGGACGAAGGATCACGAAAACGTGGGCGGTATAAAAATTACAGAGACCGTGACATTCCCAAGAATACCCTATGGTACAGAAAACAAAAACAAATGCGTTTGGACTCTTTGGTAAGTTCAGCCTAGTGCTGTTATGTCATTAATTGGCTTCCAAATGGATTCATTCTATATTTCTCGTTCCATTTTTTTTTCAGTAATTAAAAAGCTGGAATCATTATTTTCAATTATTTACTCTGGATTTAATTGATTGTTCATTCGAAGTCTTTATTGTAGATGGATAGGAAATTTTATTTTTACAGCCATATCCTATATTAAAAATAATGATGATTGAAAAAGGTAATAGTTCGTATACAAATATTTTGTAGAAAAAAGTTTCCTAAAAAATATGTCCCATTAAAAAATGCCTGGATATTAGAATTAGAAATTTAAAAAAATATATATTAGAATTACTATGTATTACTATTACTTTCTGTGGCCGTTAGGACGAGGCGAAAGAGAAACCAACTTGAAGAAAGTGAGGATTCTCAATGACTCGGTGTACCTTTTTTTTTTCGACGATATCATTCGTCAAACATTCACTTATACAACGTGTCACATGACTACACCTTTTGGAGACAAAGTTTAGTATTTAGTAAAAAACAAAAGTTATAGCAACAATTTACATTAATTTTTTCTTTTTGAGCGGGTCGGATCACTTTTTTTTTATCCGAAAAAATAAAGAAATTTAAAAACCCATACGGATGATTGAGCCAAAAGTCATATAGAATCCCCAAAATAAAATTATTCAAAAAAAACTACGAATACAGGAGAAATAAGCGATTCTAGGCAGACGAACATACGCGAATGCAAAATTTATAATTGATTCCCCTTTGTGAGAATATAATTTGATGTTTCGATGAATTTGAATGTTAGCGTTGATTGAACCGTCTATGATGAAGATTATTGCTATTTCCCACTTCTTTTCTTAAAAATCGTCATTTTTCTTTGTTTTTTTTATAGTGAAAACCTATTTAGTCCTATAGTTGTCGATATTTTCTATTTTGTCTGATTTCCCTCTATGAAATTGGAACCTTAGTTTGAGAAAATGGGAATAATTAGGAGGAATTTTTTTTTTCTTCATCATGAAGTGTGTAACTGTTACACTTGATCTGGTAGCGAAAGGAATTGCTCATATGATATTAAATGGGAGTCATTGATTTGAATTGAATGATTAATTGAATTTCCTTTTGAAATTTCCACTTTTACACAACTAAAGCTCGCGAGAGACACTGAGTATTTGAAAAATATATTAAGGGATTTGTCTTTGACGAATATTTCAGGAATTCTTAAAAATGTGGTAATTACGCGATTTGTCAATCGATTTTGTTCATTATTGAATTATTTCGTCAGCTCCATCAAGTTTTAGTCCTAGTTCTAATTGCTCTTTTTTGAAACATTGGATTCAATTTTTTGTTGGGATTGATTAATGATCTCTTGTCATTGCTAACTAAGTGTATTACTGTTATTATGAAGAATCGAGTTATAAAACATTAATGTTCAAAACAGTTGATACATTTTTTTGTGACTGAAAAAAAAAATCGGGAAAGCGGCACGTGCCGAGATTCCAGCAATCCCGGTAGTAGTGCCCAATGTTCGTGCATTGTGGATTTACAATAGCCCAATAATTGTAATTTACAGGTTATATCTAATAATATTAAGTTAATAACAAAAAAATTTGATAAGAATCAATGTACTCATTATACGAGAGAATATTCACTCATTTTGCGTTGGTCGAATACTTGGAGCATGAATTTTTTCTGTCGCTCAATGAGTCTCATGAAAAACATAAGTTCTCACTATCAATTGTTCTATCGACAAAAATTTATTTTGTTTTGTTTTTGCCTCTTCCAATGTACTATTGATTTATTTAATTCTTCATTCAAGATCTGATTGATTCTCTAATTATTATGTTTTCTATTTTATAATTGATTTAAATTTCATTGTGATCATTAATAATAATCCTTTTGTTACTTACGGGACACCATGAAAAATAAAATTATTCTTCCCGTGTAATATCACTTTTAATACGTCCATGATGAAAAAAAAAATCATTTGGCCGTTACTGAGGTTCGTTATTACAGTACTTGAATTTTATTGGTTGGACAATTTTGTTCATATTCTCAACACTTTTGTGTGGATTCCGAATAGTCAGGGTAGTCCGCATTCAATTTCTTTTTCTGGATGCTGCTCGGCTCGTGTCGCTTTTCACTTCTCGTATATCGTCTATCCATCAGCAACACGTGTTTGACACCTCTGCGTGGAACAATTTCCCCACTAGTTTGAATTTTGCTCCTTTTTCACATTTGAACCGTAATAATTTATTTGATAATTATAACAGTTAACTTGATCATGCGTTACGTTTATTATGAATTCACACGTGTAATGATAGAATACAGATATTAAAAAATAATTATCATCATGCCTGACAGGCGCTATGATTTCAATGCAATTATTGACAATTTCTAGAAAAATAACGATGCCTCCAGCAGCAGTGAAATGGAGGCAGATACTTCGTGTTCTGAATCCGAAATGGAACAATATCCCTTACGGGCTAATAAAGACGACGATCTATTGAATATAGAATCGCAAACGGATTCAAATAATTCCGATCCTCCAATGCCAGACAGAAGTGGCTCCACATTAAATTCATTGCATGGATCAATCAGTAGTGAAACTTCAGAAGATCCACTAGAAGATCCTGATCCGCATGAACAATGTGTCATGGAGGATACAGATTTTTCTAATAACGAATTAGATATAGAGCCAATCGTGAAGGCATGAAAAGGGCATCGGGCGATGGGTAATGTACTTATATTTGAATACATCTAGCATTGACACCTACATATTTTTTTAGCCCAGAAATGTTATATCATCTTTCGTGGATTTGTCAGAAGAGGAAAGTGTGCTGTTGATGATTGTGTATGTACTCAAGTCTAAAGCCCCTGATTCCGCTTTGACCGACCTCATTCCGCTAATTGACATTCACGCGGGACGCCAGGTCCATAAGAGTAAATATTTATTCCTGAAGAAATTGAAGACGGATCCGTTTTCCCAGAAACATTATCTTTGCATCCCATGCGAGGAAATTTTGGGAATTGATTTGGAAGACAAAAACAATGTCAAGTGCACTAGATGTAAACAGGAATATGATAAAAAATGGCTTGACAGGAACAATTACTTCTTTTTATATTTGTCATTGGAAGAACACTTAAGAAGATTAGTCAATAGTGAATGTTATCGTGCAAAGCGTCAAGACTGTGCAGAAAGCAATCTGATAAGTGGATCTTGGTATCGCGAACGAGTTCGCGATGGAATAATAAAACCTGATGACTTATCGGTCCAGTTCAATACTGATGGAGTTAAATTATTTAACACATCTGATGGATCAATTTGGCCCATACAAGTGTGTGTAAACGAGCATCCTTTCACGATACGGAGAAATAACATTTTATTGTGTGGCCTGTGGTTTAACGAAAGTAAGCCACCAATGAATCTATTTAGAACCGTTCATTCTTGAGTTGAAAAAGTTAGGTATTTTCGGATTTAAAAGTACAACTGTAGGTGATCCAAAAATTAAAACTATTAAGGTACACGGTAGTCTAGCGTCAGTGGATAGTATCGCGCGATCAATGATACAAAACCATAAGCAATTGAATGGGGAATATGAATGTTCATTGTGTTTAACGAAAGGAGAAAGATTAGATTTGCCAGGCAATATTCGAGTGTATTGTTTTGGAGTAGGCCAATTACGAACTCAGTCGCAACATTTACGATTAGTTAAACAAACTATTATGAAGAAAAAACCGGTGAAAGGAGTTAAAGGACCATCAGTCCTCATGTATTTACCCTCGTTTTCAGTACCGGAGGATTGTCCGCCAGATTACTTACATTCAGTATTAGAAGGAACGATGAAGAGTTTAACATGTTTATGGTTCGATTCTACACATCACGAACAGAACTGATATCTTGGATGGTTTAAAGAAGATGTTAATAATATTTTGAAATCCATTACTCCGCCCATCGAAATAAGACGTATAATTCGATCCATAGATCGCTGGATGCACTGGACCGCGGCGGAATGGAAATATTTCTTATTGTATTACTCAATCCCATGTCTGATTGGTAAAATGTCCAAGAAATATTTTGAACATTACTGTTTATTTGTGTGGGCAATTCAAAAATTATCACAAACAGTGGTCACTGATAACGATGCTTCTCGTGCGCATAGGGCCATAGAATTATTCGTGGAAGAGTTTGAATCGCTCTATGGTGAAAGACATATGAAGTATAATTTATACTTATTGCTACATCTAGTACAGAGTGTTAAACGTTTTGGAGCTCTCTGGGCCTGGTCAAATTTTATGTTTGAAACGTTTAACGGAGTTTTGAAGAAATTATTCTTTGGCACCCAATATATTCCTGAATAAATTGTAAAAATGTTTACACGCTTAAATTATGTTAAAGAGAAGCAAATTATATTCGAAAGGGACGATTGCAATGAACAAGCGAAATCTCAATTTCACATTTGGCTTACAGGTATCTCCTATAATTATCATGTGGTTCATGACGAGGGAATAAAGGGGTTAGGTCTGGCGACGGATGGAATTTCAGCAATAGAGCAAATAGTACTTGATGAATGGTTGGGCTTTCAACCCGAAAAAATATCGTTTTATGAACGTTTTTTACACAACAATGTGGTTTATCATAGCTGTGAATATAAAAGATTCATGAAACGGAACAATAGTTGTGTAAAACTAACGAATGCATGCTACGCTAACATCAGTGGATTGATTGTGACCTCTCATGGTCAAAATATTGTCATCGGCCGTACGTAAACTATTGTAGAAAACAATTTTTGGAAGCGTCACGGGTTTGACAGCCGTAATTTATGCGTGACTGCAATCCAGATGGACACAGTGGTGTGCTTTCGAGTATCGCAAATTGAGTCAAAATGCGTGAGAGTATTCCATTCATTACACGGGGACAAACGCAAGTATATGATTTTCTCGATTGTGAATCAATTGGAAAAAGACTAGATCTTGATTATAATTAAAGTTTTTATCCTCTTTACGAATATGTTACTATAAGCATGATGAAGGATTTTGACCATTGAAATGTACCGAATGTCATCAATATTACCATTATAACCATGACTGTATTAATAACAAATAATATTACAGAAAGGAAAATGATATTTCATTATTAACAATCGTTATATGACATTGACACGTGCTTTTCGTACTATGGATTTTATGAATATATGATGTATTTGTAATTGGTCTGATTGGAACTTCAGTTAAATTCCATGAAAACCACTTCACTCTGCTGACAACTTCACCAATATAGTAATGAAATCGAAATTCTAATGATCGAAATAAATGGACCAAATGAAATATCAGTAGCTTTGATATTTCCATTTATTTGCCTTGAAAATATAGGTATATCCAACAAAAGTTCAATTTTTACAGAAACATATAAAAATCGAATTTTTTCTTAGACCTCCCACAATTTTGTGAGAAACGATCGTAATCGGACGTTTTACCTCTCAGTTATAAGCTTACCGAATAAGATTCACAACGGATATGAGATTACCGCTAGTAATAAATTCAAAAGTCTTGAATTCAGGACAAAATGCTAAAAAAATAGGAAATTTCCATTTTGTGACATGCGAAATTCGACACATAATCACCCATAACAATTGATTAAATGGATGGAATGACAAGAAGGGGGCATCATTTTAAAGAACTCGTTGAGATCTTCAAAATAGTGCATGATGAAACTTCATTTGTTGTGCCCAAAGGTCCGATAATCGATGAAAACAGAGAATTTTAGGGCGTGACATGACATTCAAAAGGGAACCAATGTCCAATAACTTCATGGAAATTCAGCCAAATCGCATTCAATATATCACAATTTGAAGAATGAATAATGTCCTACCAGATGATCTATCAATATTTTGATTGCTTTGAGTCGAAAGAATGGAAAAATCCAGTCAAAGTTGATTTTTCGAATAAACCATTAAAAAATCAATTTCTGCCAAAAACTCTCATAACTCGGTGAAAAATGTTCGGAACTGAACAATTCACCTCTCAATTTCAAGGTAATTCGATACCCTCCACAACCGATATGAGAGTTCAAATAATGATAGAGCCAAAGAACAATAATTCAGGAGGAAACACTAAAAAAATTGCAAATTTTCAATTTGTGACATGCGAAATTCGGCATATAATCCCCCATAACAATTGATCAAGTACATAGAATGAGAAAAATGATCTCGTTGAGATCTTCAAAATGGTGTATGATAAAGCCTCATTAGTCAAATCCAAAGGTCCGATAATCGATAAAAAGGGCGAATTTTATGGTGTGACATGTCGTTCAAAAGAGAAACAATGCTCAATAACTTCATGAAAATTCAACCAAAATCGTATTCAATACATCACCATTTGAAGAAGGAATAATGCTTTTCCAGGTGATATAGCGATATTTTGTTGACTTGACTCGAAAGAATGGAAAAATCCAGTCAAAATTGATTTTTTGAGTAAACATGAAAAAATCAATTTTTGCTGAAAAAACCCTCATAAGTCTGTGAAAAATGGTTGAAATTGAACGATTCACCTCTCAATTTGAAGGGTATTTAATCACCTTCACAGCCAATATAATATTTCAGATAGTAATTGAGCCAGAGAACTGTAAATCAGGACAAAACATTGGAAAAATAACAAATTTTAAATTTGGGACATGTGAAATTGCACACATAATCACCCATAACTATTCATCAAGTGGATAGAATGGGAAAAATGAGGCGCTATTTTGAAGATCTCGATGAGATCTTCAAAATGATGTATAATAAAGCCACATTAGTCGAGTCCAAAGGTGCGATAATCGATGAAAATCCCGAATATTAGAGTGTCACATTACGTTCAGAAGAAAAACAATGTTCAATAACTTCATGAAAATTCAACCGAATCGTATCCAACACATCACAATTTGAAGAACGAATGATGCGCTTCAAAATGTTATATCGGTTTTTTTAAATTTGACTTAAAAAGACAGAAAAACCCAGCCGAAGTTGACTTTTCAAGTAAAACACGAGAATACAATTTCTGCCTAAAAGTGTCGTAACTTAATGAAAAATGATCAGAATCAAATGATTCACATTGCAATTTGAAGCTTATTTAATAAGCTTTCGAATGGATATAAAATATGTAGGGTCTATCAAACAGGGAGAACGAAATTAGCGTGAAAACCCGCAAAAGAACCTTCGTCACGGTCACGGATTTTTCTATAGGGGAATCCAAAAAATACCATAGTTGCACCGTTGAAAAGCTCATAGGTGATTTATATATGTAACTAACGACACTTTCTCGATTTGTTGTTCCGTTTTCATTATACAGAATGTAAATCATTTAGAGGCAGTGGAGGGGGAAGTTCTGTCGTGTATATATACGCGGTGCGCTCCGCCTGATGATTTGCTCAGTCGATCAAAACTTTTCTTGGCCAATACGCTACCACGTATCTCGATTTTTACTGGTGTAAATACCAGGCTTTACCCCTTCATTACAGAATTTTGGTATGTGCGTTATGTGCAAACATCGGGAATGTCGCGAGGACAGTTGAATTCAAATTTTCAAAAATAGTATTATAATTGTGAGAGAAACTTTTTGATCTTCCTAATGAGCGTAAAACAGTTATTCCTCTGAAAATTGCTGATGAAAGTATATTTACAAGACAACCGTCCCGAGTGTCCCTCACCGATTTCGATGAGCTTGATATATTTTATTCCCCATCAAAATCTGAGGTATACGTATTTTTTTTCTGCGGATAAAAACTTTTAGAGGGTGAAACCAACCTCCGAAGTTGACAGGTTTTCAGGACCATTTGACTGTTTCAGATATTGATATTCAAAATTTTAGAACGAAACCAAATGCATGATGATCTATAAGAAAAATGATGAAAAATGGCGTTTGTTGCATTTGAATAGGGTCAATTCCAAAAAAATTATAGGGGTTCAAATCCAAAAAAATCTTGTGAAAAATAATAACGCTCGTATTTCAATAGTATGAATGGCTATCAAACGAGCAAGTAAAAGTAGGAAATACGGGTTTTTGCATTTTTTTGAAAGAATGGGTGTAGGGGGTAAACCACCCTCGAATTTAACTCAACACATTACCAGTTGAATATTGGATTTCTTCTCGAAAGAAGACAATTTCCAATGTTGTTTAGAAAGAGTGCACGACAAAATAACTATTAGAGTTGAAATATACAAATGTTTTGCAACAAATACTTCCACGTGATTCAGGTGAGCATTGTAAGAAGAACTGGAGTAGCCTCTGCCGATTACTGTTTTTTTTTTTTAGGAAGAATGAATACGCTGCAGCTCATTAAAGCCCTTCTTCTAAATTCATAAAAAGGATAGAGGGATTTTGAAGAATATTCTTTCAGAATATCACTATTATTTATATTTTTACATACCTAGCAATACAATGATCTGACAATTCCATTATCATTTCTTTTTTTCTATTCTTGCTTCACTCCACCCCCACTCCGTCATTACTATTCATACGTTTCCTTATTTTTCCTATCATTAGGCGCTAAGAAAATCATATTTTGAGGTCTTCTTATAATTTTCCTCATTTATTTATTCATTATATTTTTTGCAATAATGATAGTCGTCAAAGAAGTGTTTGAAACATAATGACGTCTTGCAGCAACAACAACGAATAATAGCAATATTCGTACATCCCAGTATTTCGCAATGCGACTTGCAAGATTCACCGAATGCGAAATGGACGAGATTTTCAAATTCATCTGGTTTAGTTTCTACGTAACCACTTCTGTACCAAGCATATTTGAAGAGATTGACATATCGTGGTGACGACAATTGATTATGAGTTAGAGATTGCAACTTGATGACATTATTCTGAGGGGTAACAAATTAGGTGGATTAAATTACTAATAAACCCTCATAAATTAGATTCTCGTAAACTAGATTTATTTAGGAACAATGGCGTGACTGGGAGCGCGAGCGTTACAACGTGAATCCCCCACATGGGAACAACTTAGCAAGAGCGATGTGCAACGAACGAATGGCGCAAGCGCATCGGGCTCGTAACGGCGAGAGAACACGGCAACTGCCGAACGCCCGCGCAAGCGCTGTCCATGGATGAATATCCATGAACAGACTTGCGCGGCAAAATTAGAACCCGTGGATCGCCACAATTCTTTAAATGTAAATTCAAATCATAATCCATTAATATAACACTATCAGAGAAATGTCTTATGAAGTTTTTCCAAACTCTAAATCCAAACACATCGAGTGGTTAGAGTTTTCCAGTTGTCCCTTTAGGTATAGTCATTACTTCCACATCCTTATTGCGTGTTTTGGTAGCTTCCACGGTAGCAGAACAGTGTCCGGTCCATGAATCCACCAATAATAGACTTTTCGCACCAACATTACGGACAAAAACATATTGCAACCAAGTTTTGAAATATTCTGAAAAAAAATTATAGAACAAATGAATGTTATCGTTGGAGCGACGTCATCATTACGGATAAATAAGAAACGAAGTATTAGGGGAATCAACGCAGTCTCATACCTGAAGTCAGTTTCCCAGATTTGGATACATCTACGTATACATTATCCGGACGAAACCGTTTTTCCTCTACTCTGGAACCGAAATGACCGCTTGGTTCTTTCAAAACTAAAAAGAGTGGAGAGAGGAGTTTCTCTTCGGCTGATATAGTTGGTTGAATGTACAACTATCTGTCGTCGATGTTAGGGATTGCACGACACATTGTACTTGTTTTTCACCTGCTTCAGCCGAAGTTCTGCCTGAATGCATTTCAAACTGAAATCCGCTTTGATCAGAATGATATATATATATTTGTACGTACATTGCAGTCCGTTGTTTCACATCCTGAACAAACTGTTCCGATTTTTCCTCTAGAACTTGACGGTCTTCGATTGCTTTCGGTGTAACAAATTTATTGATTTCCTCGAGACAATACGATGTGCTTTTTTAAATGCTCGTATCCACTTGTCGGATGCTTTAAAGCGAAAATCCTCACTACCTATATCTTTTTGGGCTTGTAATGCCGCGTCGTAGGTCACAATCGTGTACGATCATTCCAGCGTTGACAGCAGATTTGAAATTTTGTAGTGTGTATTTACAAATCCGATCAAGTTCATCTTTATAGCCTCCCCTCTTATTGATGTTATGTGCCTAGCATCTCAACTGCCGTATTGAAGTTACTTTTCGAAATTGCTGCTTAACAGATTCTAAGCTTAAATTTTTTTTTTCTTACCACTCCGCCAATATGCAACAGCTCTAGATTTGTAATCATAAGACAAATTCTCCTCATCTTTAGTACAGGTATCAGGGTCTATCGGCGGTTCATGAAGGTTATCCGCGTATTCTTTGTCTTCAACTATCTCCATGTCCCAGTCTTTGAAAGATTTCTCAAAGTTTAACGAATCTTCCACCATCACTTCGACGTCAGAATACTCATTCATTGCACGTGATAAAATTTCCTCAATCCTATTTTTTAATTGGATTTCTTCATTATTTATAGGTGATTCCGGAATACTCATCGCTTGAAATGTTGTCAGCAGTAATTGAATAACGTTCATAGGATTGACTCTTATTTCTGCGTATAATAATTATCTAAATGTCTCTCAAAAATACTTTTCCGTCCTCGTTCTAACTATTTTCAAATTTTTACGATATACACGATATACCCAATAGTTCCATATCTGGTGTTTCGAAAGTGTCAAAATGAACTAACCGTGATAGTTACAACAAAACACTGGCTGGGCACGAGAGTGTTTTTTTATGCTTTCTTTTATTAGACTGACCATACTTTTATCGTCAAGACCTGATAGCAGAGAAAAATACGTCTGGATAGAGCATACGCCCACCGCGGTTTAATCCCGAAAATGAAATGTACAAAAATAACTCTGTTGATTAAGACTGATCCAAAGTGGTAAAACACAAATATTACGATTATTGGTATTGTTATATATAATTTCATTGTTTATACAATCATATCACATAAACGATTACAGATAAGAAGAAATGGTTCAAACCACAGATGGCTGACATGCAGCAATACACATATCTGGCCTTGTATCGTTTTTCGCATAATACAATAGGGCAAGAGTTATCAGGGGAAGAGCAAAGCGGACCGCGCCAGCATTTGTGCGAGGTGTCGGCGTACTCCGATGCATTGATCAACAAACTTGATGGTGACAGACAGAAATGAATCAAATTGAAAACATTCCTCATCAAATTAGTCATATAATTTTTTCTTTAAATTTTTTCCCCACTTCTAGCCGTTAATGAGACATTTACACTCTTAGGGTTTATGATAGGGAAAATTAGTTACGTTTTCGTTTATTATAATTTTGCGAGTAAGCGATCCGAAGTACGAAAAAAAGTTCGCATCAATATTGTGGCCCAAAAAGACGGTTATCTTACTTTACATCAGCCTTCCACTTTGCCCCACCCCCCCTCCCCCATTTACCCTTTTTGAACCCAACTAAAACCATTATTCATTACTTACTGCAAGAATTGTGATCGCCCAAGAAGAAATCCGATATTCAAGTGGTAATGAATTAAGTTAAATTCGAGGGTGGTTTATCCCCTACACCACTTTTTTCGAAAAAAGCGAAAACCCGTATTTTTGACGTTTGCTCGCTCGTTTAATAGCCATTCAATCTATTAAAATACGAGCGTTATTTTTATTTCACAAAATTTTTTTGGATTTGAAACCCTATCATTTTTTGGAATTGACCGTATTCAAATGCAACAAACGCCATTTTTCATCATTTTTCTTAAAGATTATTATCCATTTGGTTTCATTCTAAACTTTTGAATGCCAATATATGAAACAGTCAAATGGTCCTGAAAACCTGTCAACTTCGGTGGTTGGTTTCACCCCCTAAAAATCTTTATCCGCAGAAAAAAAAACGTATGCCTTAGATTTTGATGGGGAATAACATATTTCAAGCTCATCGAAATCAGTGAGGGACACTCGGGACGGTTTCCTTATTAGTCACATCCCTTATTATTTATGTTCAGGAAATTTTCTTTGAGCTACTTATTTACTCGGTTTTATTGACAAAATTTCGAATTTCAAAAAAAGGACCTGCCACGGTAGTGACATTTAGGGTGGTTTCAGTTCTCTAGAGCTAAATAAACGGTCAGGATCTATCGTACGGGAACGGTGGAATCTCATAGTGTCTCTCGACATCCGGAGAAATTTGAATATTATTTCATCATTTTGAGATTGGAAAAGTTGAAGGACAAGAAAATAACAATTTTAGATAATTACCCATATATGCAAAAATCTACGATCATGCAGTACTCTTTAAAATCATTTCTTCAAAATCTTTTTTCGTTGATGATATTGTTACAAATTCATTCGACTAGGACTAACGGATGGAACAAAGGTCGTTGTAAAAATGAATAATCCTGAGTGAAAAAGAAATTAATTTCGGAGAATTTCATGGTCATTTTACGGATTCCTACAAGCTCATACACTAAGAATATGGGAGTAGAGAAATTAGGTTCATAGCCACTGTTATTGGATACATAAATTTGTGGTGACTCAATTCACTCTGTTTAGCTTCACGCAGACTTCATGCCGATGCCGTAAAGAGGCTATAGCATTCTGCGATTATCATGGATGATAGATTTTCATTACCCGCTGCCGGCTGAAAAGAGTCCATAAAAAAGGCATCGAATGGATTTCCTTCCTCTTGAAACATTCTTTACAGAGTTTTTTCCATACCTATCGGAGGTTGACGGAGGTATATGTCAATTGATCAATTGAAGTGAACGTCTAGAATTAGTATGCCAACTCCTGGCGACCCACTACCGGCCACATATCGGCCGTGAATGTGCACGCCAAGTCTCGGCGACCATCCATGGTCAAATATCGGCTTAACATAAAATTTGTTATTTGTCGAGTGGCAAATCTCGACCGATAATTGAGTAAACTTTGGATGCTGAGAATTGATGAGAGACAAACTGGAAAGAGAAGTCAATAGACCTTAAACAATCAATTCTCACTATGGCCGCAATGTAGCACGGAAGTTCTCAAAGATGTTCAAATTGATTCATATTATTGCCTCAGTTTTTCTAAACTGACTGTACTCATTATCACTTGAAGCTATCGAAAGGGTCAAGCTTCATGAAAATCAGAAGTCTTTTAAACTATTTCTCGATCGCACTACACGTGTGAAAACATGCTATAGGATTTCCTATAGGAAATCCTGTGGAGAATTCGAACATTTCCTATAGGATTTTTCGGATAGGATTTCCTATCGGATTTCCCACAAGATTTCCTATAGGATTTCCTATAGGATTTCCTATGGAATTTCCAATCAGATTTATGACCCTAATCCTGACCCGTGTGATCGATTGGTTTCGAGTCTGAATTTTGTGTGTTACTTTCTATAAAAAACCCTATAGTGAATTCTATAGGAAATCTTACAGAGAATCCTATAGGAAATCCTACAGGAAATCCCACCATAAAAATCGTATAGGAAATGTTCGAATTCTCCATAGGATTTACTATAGGATTTCCTATAGGAGAATTTTTTTTCTCAGTGTATAAGTTCTCCATTAATCGAAAATTGATCGTAATTTGATGCAAAATATTCCCGATTAGATTGAAACTTAGAATAATTTAGGAAATCAATGTCGAATGAAATTGAAAAATCTTTTCAGAATTTCAATTAATTAGTTATTAAATTTCACTGGTTGGTGAATTTCAATAAATTAAACTGAAATGTATCATGCATGAAGAAATCCTATAGGATATCCCATAGGATTTCTTTCTTTTATAGGAATCCTATAGGATATCCTATAGGATTTCTTCATACATGATACATTTCAGTTTTTAGAAATGAAAATTCCCCGCATAGTACACGGAGAAAATTATTTGGTAAATTTTACCAACTATTTATTGAAATTCACCAACCAGTAAAATTTAATAACTAATTAATTGAAATTCTGACAAGATTTTTCAATTTCATTCGACACTGATTCCCCAAATTATTCGAACTTTCAATCTAATCGGGAATATTTAGCATCAAATTACGATCAATTTTCGATTAATGGAGAACTTATACACTGAGAAAAAAAATTCTAATATCTGAAACATATTTTCTTGAGACAAGGAATTTTTCTTCAACTGTTTAATTCTCCCAGGCATCTCAACTCACGTGGCCCGAGAAAAATCTCATGCTTTAACATATTCTTATTCTCAAGTATGATTTTGTCATAAATGAACTCACTCAAATCACATATAAGAACCGTCAATCTTCAAGTATTTATTGTTTTCAAGATTTTTTTGTTATTCAGTTGCAATATTTCGATATGTAATACACTCATGATATAATGCACAACGATAGTGCTAAATGAGAATTCATTCGAGTTCCGTGAACCGCAAGCATTCTGAGATTTAAACAATTGAAAATAATTTACTTCTCTGAAGTAAATATGGTCTACATATGAGAAAATTTTTCTCTCGGTGTATGTATCAAAATCTTCCTGATTTCTACTAATTTTCACGGAATATTTGTTATTGGATTAACTAAATAAATAATACCAGGATTTCGAATACAGAACTTTATTATCAATAGTAACACTTATATGAGAAACGCTCGTATCCACATGGGGAGAGACACTGGACGCAAGTGAAAGAGTCGGGTACTCTTACAGTAGTGGCGGCACGCTCTGAAGGCGCGTGTACACCCAGCGACAGTGAGACTGGAAAAGTAGCGCTATATGTCACAATTCCAATACTCCCTCCCGACACTTCCATGTCTCAATAATTGACTTCAGTTTAACTTATATTTATAAACAAAACATCAACTCATTTGATATATTTTAATGTGAACTAAAAAAAATAATAGTTTTCTTCAGGCAGTCGTTCTCTCTTCGTTGGACTCTTTAAAAACTCGTATGTCCACTACCTCCCCCTTCAGAATGCTCCAATTATTTATTTCCTATAAACACACAAATTAAAAGATCAATTATTGGCATTCAATATTACATTAGTTAATTTCTTATGTAGCTCAAAAGGGAGAGGTTTGGTAAACATATCTGTTAACTGATCTTTTGAGCTAACCCATTTGACTACAATAAAACCCCTCTTCACACACTCTTTAATGTAATGAGCTCTTGCCTCAACTATATGTCTTAGTGAACTCCCTCCAGTAATTTCAACACTCATAACAGCCGCTTGTTGTCACACCATAATTTCATCGGCAAAGGAGGATTTGTCATTATCAAACTCATTGAATTATAGATTGTCATCATCTCTTAACTGGCAAGGCTCATCGTCACATATTCAGCCTCACACGTGGACAATGCCACATAACTTTGCTTGAGAGTCTTCCACATAAAAGTATCACCAAAAAGCTTGACCAAAAATCCACATGTGGTGAGCGAGTCCTTGCTGTCAGCAAAGCTCGCATCCGAAAAACTTTCAATCCCTTCCGATTCACCCGTGTACCTCAACTTTTGATTTATGGTTCCTCTGAGATATCTAAAAACTCTCTTCACCATTCCCCAATCTTCAACAGTAGGGTTCACTTGATGTCTACTCAAGGCATTCACAGCATATGAGATATCTGATCTGGTTGCTCCAGCCAGATAGAGCAAGCTGCCCACTGCTTCACGACACGAAAAACTCATCTTTGTATCGTCTGAAGAATTTATCTCATCATTAGAACCAGTTTCTCTCATCTTTCGTGCCTGATTCATTGCGTGGGTTGTTATCATCGGAGTTCTCTGAAAATTAAATCTCTTCGATATCTTTTGGATATATTTTTCCTGGCTCAGTTCAATAATTTTGTTTTCCCTGTCTCGTCCTAGGGAAATACCAAGGAATTCCTTTGGCTCTCGTATTACGGTCATCTCGAATGCTTGGCTCAACTGATTCTTCACATCTTCCAATTTTCTCTCGTCATTTCCAGCCAGTAAAATATCATCTGCATAAAGTAGTAATATCACAAGTCTTTCCTCATTTCTCCAGATGAATAAGCATGGTTCTAGATCTGAGTTATTCAGCCCTAGGCTGCAAGCTACTTTAGTGAATTTTTCATTGCACTTCTGTGAACTGACTCTGAGGCCATATAATGATCGTTCTAATTTACAAACTTTTGACTTTCTCTTTTTAATGGTCATATTTATGCCGTCAGGTATTTCCATATAAATCTCATCGTCTAGTTTGCCGTTTAGGAAGGCCGTCTTTACATTTAGCTGACAGACATCCAAGTCATGTTTGTAAATCATGGATATAACAGCTCATACCAAAGGTAACCTAGACAGTGGTGCGTATGTCTCACTGAGTTCGTAGATATTTTTATCTTTGAAACCCCGAATAACCAGTCTTGCCTTGTGTCTCTTTGTTTCGTTTGGTTCTGTCTTCAGCTTCAATCCATCTTGAATCAATTATGTTTATTTTCTGATTTGAGTGAGAGTTTTCAGGTCTTTCCACTAGTTTCCAGACTTTATTCTTTTCCATCGAACTCAGTTCTTCGTCGATAGCTCTCTTCCACTCATCTTTGTTCACTGAGCTCATTGCTTCATTGTAGTTCGCTGGATCTGCGATGATACTAGTTAGTAGAGCATGGTAAATCTCGTCATTTGCTTCATCTGTAATACTCACCCATTTCTCATCCAGAGAACATATACTTGAGGCCATCTCTTTCAAATTGTCAGTTAAGGAAGAATCCTTAAAGCTAGAGTCGTTTATTTATTTTGAGTTATCTGTCGTTATTGTGTTTTGATTTTCTGTCTTTCTCACCTTTGCTGGCCTACCTCTCTTTTTCTTTGTTATCTCCTGTGGTTCACCTGAATCTCCCTCCGGTTTGGAAACCTCTTCATTCTCTTTTTTTTCTTGATCAAGATCCACAAACCATTTCTGTTCTTCAAACTTCTGGTTATCTTGTGGCACGTCTTTGATACTGTCTTTTCCATATTTGTCTCCATATACCAATTTCTCATTGAACCTGGCTTGCCTGCTCTCATAATATTTCCCATCTTCAGGTTTCAAGAACTGGTATCCCGTTGAAGTATTATTATTATTTATTATTATTTAATTACATGCTTGCATGAGATACACTCATATTACATGGGGGGAGGCTAGACCTTGCTGGACACATTTATATCATAAAATACACAAAAGAACAGAGTGGCGTTAGCGGTGATTTCACAATGGTTTCGTAGTTTAATAATGTCTTGTACAGAGTAAATTGACGCTATGTAATAAACAAACACACAAGAAACTAGGTCAGAAAATCATTAGACAAAGCATTTTTTCTAAACTTAAGAACGTCTGACACAAATAACGCGAGTCGTTTGAGCTCACGGGGCCTAGTAATAAACAATAATTCACATAAGGAATACCAGCCTAAATCAAAGAGAAACTGAGATCCAAAGTACTTCATTCTGAACTGATGATAGGATAGACAATACAATAGTATATGTTCCCACGTTTCATAATTACAATAACAGAGTTTACAAAGTAGGTGTGGCGTCAAACAAAAAATCTCGCGGTCGATAATCACTCTGCTCGAGTAAAAGTTGGACATTCTCACTTGTGCAACAGTTCTAGTGTCATAGGGCACCTCAGAAGGAAGTAATCAGCTGTTTCGTCCAGGATACTTCGAGGAATTTTAAGCTGTACAGAACTCCCATTTATATATCTGGTGAGATCCTGAGATCTAAGATCAAGGCAAAACCGTTCCGATATCCCATCCATATGCTGAATCCACTCTGATGGATCCAGACTATGACACAGAAACCCCATATCCATCTCCTCCAGGCAAAGCTGAATCTTTGAGAGCCAGTTAAAATTAACTCTATTGATGGGTTTGTCCAGCAAATATACTAATCTTTTAAAGCAAATCAGGGGGAGGCGGTGGTCGTCCAGTTTCAAAATTCTGATAATCCATTTTATCGTTAGCTCAAGAGCTCTAGAAGCTAAGTTTTTCATTCCAAGTTCTAGACGGATTAGGTAACTCGGTGTGTTTGATGGCAACAATAACAGGCGTTTAGCGAAATCAGTTTGAATCTTCTCCATCTCATGAAGATGCCCTGGGCCCCATGCTGGAACCGCATAAAAGAGAGTTGGAGAGATAATGCTATTAAAGAGCTTAATCTTACTGTCCCACGAGTCAGACTTGGCTTTGGTGAGAATGGACTTCGTAGCGCCTATAGCCATTCGAGCTTTTTGCATGGCCAAACTGACTGCACTATCTCCATTCAATCCACTATCGAACATTACCCCCAGGTACACAAATCTATTAACCACCTCAATGACCTGCCCATTATATGAAAATTCCCGACTCTCAAAACTCCTGATCCTGCCGCTGGCTCTAAAAGGCATGACCTTGGTCTTAGATATGTTAACACTGAGCTCATTGATGACACAATAGTCAAGCAAAATCCCCAACTTAGCCTTAGCATCTTGAACACTGTAGGCCAGCACAGCTGCATCATCAGCCTACATAGGAAGAAGGAGATCTGCATGACCATCGGTATTGAGTCCGGTACACCCTCTAGCTCTGAAAAAATCCTCAAAATCGGCAACATACAAAATAAATAGTAGTGGACTCAAAATCTCGCCCTGCAGAACCCCCTCCGTGATCTCAAATTTCTCCGACAGTTTTCCAGCCCCTTTGACACGCGCTGCCGCCTTATCATACACTTCCTTCATAACTCTAATAACTTTTGCACTCACACCAAACGAGAATAATTTCTTCCAGAGCAGAACGTGAGGAACAGAATCGAATGCACGTTTGAAATCGATAAAAATTGAATACACCGTATTGTTATCAAATTTAAGTTGGTTCTGCAGAGTGGCATAGAGTACGAAAATCTGTTCCTCACAGCTCCTACCCCTCCTGAAACCCATCCACCCAACGCTCCAATCTATTAGCTATCAAACTCGCGAATAATTTAAGAATATGATTAATTAAAGCAATGACTCTATAGTTTCCTGGATGATTTCTATCACCTTTGTTGAATTGCAACGTGATCGCCGCTGTCGGCAGGTCATACGGTACCTTTTCCGTCTCAAACATTATATTAAAAAATTCCAGCAGAAACACTTTGCCACTCGAAAGAAGGGATTTAAAAAATTCGTTTTGTATTTGGTCTGGTCCCGGAGACCTCCCGTTTTTACTTCCTCTTAAAGCCATCTCAAGCTCGTCCATAGAGAAACCCCCGTCGAGGGCTGGATTGCCAACGTCTGAAAATAGAATCTGATTCGTTATACGCGGTGGGTAAATGGCACTGTAGAATTTTTCCCAACCTTCCATACTAATACAGTTTAACGGCGCACTTTTGACCCCAAGATCACCTACAGCTCCCCAGAAAACTGAGATCTGCTTAACTTTGGCTAAATTATTCGTAATATTCTCTTTATATATTATCTCTTTTTCTTTGACAACTCTTTTATAATCGTTTTTCTTTTCATTCATAATGGACAAACCGGCAGTAAGCTCATTGGTACTGTTTAGTTTTTTACATTTCTTCACACTTCTCCAAGCTCTATTAACCTCTAACTTGCATTCTTTGACCTCAGAATCATGCCATTTTTTCTTCCTAACCACATCGAAATTCGTACCTACATTTGGCTTGATAACTTGCATCATACCCTCCGTTTCAGCCGATTTAAAAATAATATCCGTCAGAAAATTATATCTGGATGTTACATCATCCCCAAAGTCTGTTGATTCACTGTCAAGTAAGCGCTCCAGTTCTCTTGAATACTCTAACCTTAATTCCGGTTTCCAGATAAGTTTTTTAATCGGCAGACAGTTCTCAATGACAGGCTTGAAAAGCCGCTCAGACTCGAAAATAAATTCAACATATACTGGAAAGTGGTCTGAGCTAAAGACCTAATCTACAATTATCATTCTGTGCAAAAATCTAAATACCTGGGGATTCACCCACAATAAATCAACCGTACTATATCCATTCACCCTCACAAATGTTATCTGAGCAGGATAGTCACCTGGTAGCCGCCCATTAACAAGAAATAACCCATTCTCACTTAAAATGTTATTGATCAGTCTTCCCCTCCTTTTTACTTTTTGGTCAACAAATCTCCTGGCGGTATAGAGCCTAGAACCCTGCAGAAGTTCCTCTGTGATATCGCCGTTGTAGTCCCCAATCCTTCCGTTGAAATCGCCTCCCAGTATAAGTGGCAGCCCGCTGTATTTGGCTGCAACTGTCGCAAGAGTCTCGTTCAACAGATCCACTGCCACCTCATACTCCTCAAAAATCTCAAATGGTGGTAAATAGACCAGGCCAACAATATAAACACAGCTGTCAAGCCTAAGCTTTATAAAAATCCACAATCTATTTGTTTCAATTACTGAATACTCATACGACCTGGCTATAAGCATTACCAGTCCACAACTACCTCGTCCATTGGCCGCTTCTCTGGTTGCAGCATTCCAAACACAGCTGAATTTGTCATTCATCCAGGGCGGTGTCCAAGAAGGTGTCTCCTCCAGCCAAGTTTCTGCCACTCCAATTAAAGTGGCATTATCAAAAAACGGTGGTGCGTCGAAGAGGTTTACGGCTCCATGGCAGTCCCATAAGATGAAGGAAACTGGGAGTGCAGCTGGAGGGGGGTGAGCTAGTTTTTTGTCTGTATGAGCGTTGGCGATGGCAGGAGAGAATCACCAATCTCCATCTGCTGACGCCTGGGACGAGGTGGCTGCGACTGAGGGCGATTCTGCCTGCTTTGGGGTGGGGGGCGTTTAATCTGACAGAAACTGGCATTGCACTGGTCCCATTCATACTATGTCCCCTCGATCTGGATTTTGTTGTAACTAACCTTGACTTTTTTCCAAAGTTCCCTCTCAGATTTCGCCTTCTGTCTAATTCTCCACTCAATCTCTCTCTCCAGCTTCGTTTTGTCATTCTCTATAAAAATTTGACTGTTGTTGAGTACTTTGCTCTTACTGGATAGATGGCGGTGTTTGCTCTCCCAGTTTGACAGCTTGACCATAAGAAACTTCTTCCCCTCTGAACCCAGAACAGAAATCTCACTGGTGACATCTGCGACACCAAGCGACTCTTGAAGAAAATGTGCAGTACCGACCCTCGGGTTGTTAAAGTCTACATTGAGCCCTCGAACAATTATGTTTAGTCTTCTCTCAGTTTTCTCTCTCGACTCCAGGGCTGAAGAGATATTGGACAACCAGTTCATCATATGGCAGGGGACGGATGAGTTCGTAGAGCTAGGCCCCTCATTCTTCTGCTCTAGGTCAAGAACCCTCTGTCCGAGTAGTTGGTAGTCACTAACACAGCTGTTCAGCTGGGTTTCCACAATGGAGAGTCTCTGACTAATTTCACCACACTTACTGTCCAATGTCTGTTGCAAAGAATTGTATCGATCTTTATTATCATTGTCCATTTGGTCCATACGAGCAAGAAGGATCTTCTCCAGGTTGGCAAAGGCCCCCTTGTCCCCCATGGCAATCTCGGATTCTTGGGCACCGCCAAGTACACTCAGAGGCAGTAACTCGTTATCCTCCAATGGGGGAGAATGTGGTGGAGAATCAACTCTGCGGTGTTTGGGGATTAATATCTACGATCCGGAGTCAATATGAAGAGGTTCAGCCCCCCCTACTTCATCAATCGTCCTTTTCAGAGTCAGGTGTCAGTCAATTTTACTCTGACTGCTAGTAGAACCCGCAATATTGGTGTTCTGTCGTGAAGGGGACTTTGAAACTGACAGCTTGTTCTTCTCTTTGAGGTTATTTTTCTTCAGTGTCGACGGAGAGTTTTTCAGACGCAACGCCCAGATCGTGGTAAGCGTAGGTGATCTTGGCGTCACCTTCCCCTCACAGATGTTAGCACCAGGTGTTTTTGATTTATCGACCGAACTAATGCCACTGGGCGATGGATTTACCATTTTCAGAATGCAAACATAACCTCCATCACACCATGCCTTCCTTTCACATCGACTTATCCAGTATAAACTACCAGCCTCCAACAGAAAAAGATATCTCAAAATGTTCGGGAAAACTCAGAGCACTCACTGCAACCAATTATAAGTGCACCATGGAGGGATAAATACACGAGAGACCAATTTACAAGCCCAAGCGTCCAAACCCATAACCGCCACTTATCACACCTCACTAGCGTCCCCTATCCCGTTGGAGTATAACCCACAAGTATAACCCGAAGTGATATGGATCTGAAATTTGGACCTACTTTTCTTGGGATCTTGATATAAGCGAGACATCCAAATCGTTTTATTTGGTTAATATTAAAGGGATGTTCGGGAGCAAACTTTTCCAAGGGAGTTATCATTTCGTTTGATTTGTGAGGTGTTCGGTTGTAAGCATACACGCCGGCAGTCACTGTTAAATCCCAAAGATTCTCCGGTAGTCTCGTATCGTACATATATGATCTTACCTTCTTTTGGATTGTTTGATTGAATCTTTCAGCGACTCCGTTATGCTCAGGTGTATCAGGACTAGACCATTGTCCCTCGGCCCCCAGAGTTTTTAATACTTCTACAGTATGTCCCCCCGTATATTCTGTGCCCTGATCCGAACGTAGGTAACATACTTTTATATGATACGTGCGTGTAACCGCATGGGTTTCAGTTGACTGTAGTCAACTGGAAAGTAGCGGGTTTCAAGCGCCTACCCACACTCAACTGAAATCCGAAATACCGCATGACGCGCATGCGCATCACCTATTAAAAGAGAATAACAAGGAAGGAAATCTAAACTCCGAATAGTGAATACATGGAATGACTGAAAAATGAAAAGGTGATTTTTGAAGCAGATAAAATGAGCCAAAATCGTATAATTCCTGATAGTGATAAAGAGTTAGGCAGTGAGGAGAATTTATTTACTGATGAGGAGGAGTTTATTGGTGATGTGACATTTGAAGAAAATGGAAATAAAATATTCCCCGATGAAGCAACAGCAGGATCGCCAAAAACTCCGCAGAAGAGAATCCGTTATAATGATTTTGATAACAACAACGAAAATCTTCCATCAGATATTTTAGCAAATGCCCAAAAGGCCAAAAATCAGTCGCTACCAACAACTTCTATAGAAAAATATAACGTTTTGTATCATATTTTTTTACAATTATAACTTTCTTTTTTTTGCGAATTCTTAATGATTTTTAAAAATTGTATTTTGTAATTATTATAATTAATTTTTTTCAATTAAAAATACTTAACGNGGGGGGTTTCCCCCCCCCCCCCCCCCCCCCCCCCCCTCCGCCCGCAGACTTCATTACGCACTTGTCACATAAAATAGTATACGCAATAGAGAAATTTTCATTGTCAATAGAAACAGGTGACACGTCTTTGCTAGTCTCTACATACGGTGATTCGTCAAGGTTTTGAGTTTTGAGCCCGATTATCCGACTATCTAGCAACTGGCCACATTTCATCTGGCCACGGAGCGTTCTTGCACAATGGAAACAAGCACAGGCAGATTTTCTACATTTTCAAAATTGACATGCAACTATGTAAAACTTATCTGAGAATAAATTTGATATTATGAGTAGTAGTTAGTACACAGACGGGGGAGACTTCCGGTCCCCCTTGCCCCCCTTTGTTTGTTATAATAGCCCAGCGGGTATGATATGAGAGAGATACGTCGGCCACCTGTTCGGGTGGG